>NC_086126.1:2790509-2926902 GCF_963921235.1 Mobula hypostoma | reverse complement strand
AGAGACGGGGAGGGTTGTAGGGGCCGGAGGGGGTTACAGAGACAGGGAGGGTTGTAGGGATCCGAGGGGGTTACAGAGATGGGGAGGGGTGTAGGGGAGGGAAGGGGTGACAGAGATGGGGAGGGGTGTAGGGGTCGGAGGGGTTACAGAGACAGGGAGGGGTGTAGGGGCTGGACGGGGTTACAGAGACAGGGAGGGGTGTAGGGGCCGGAGTGGGTTACAGAACCGGGGAGGGGTGTAGGGGCTGGAGGGGGTTACAGAGACAGGGAGGGGTGTAGGGGCCGAAGGGGGTTACAGAGACGGGGAGGTGTGTAGGGGCCAGAGGGGGTTACAGAGACAGGGAGGGGTGTAGGGGCCAGAGGGGGTTACAGAGACAGGCAGGGGTGTAGGGGCTGGAGGGAGTTACAGAGACAGGGAGGTGTGTAGGGGTTGGAGGGGGTTACAGAGACAGGGAGGGGTGTAGGGGCTGGAGGGGGTTACAGGGACAGGGAGGGGTGTAGGGGCCAGAGGGATTACAGAGACAGGGAGGGGTGTAGGGGCTGGAGGGGGTTACAGAGACAGGGAGGGGTGTAGGTGCCGGAGGGGGTTACAGAGACGGGGAGGCGTGTAGGGGCCGGAGGGGGTTACAGGGACAGGGAGGAGTGTAGGGACTGGAGGGGTTTTCAGAGACAGGGAGGGGTGTAGGGGAGGGAGGGGGTTACAGAGACAGGGAGGGGTGTAGGGACCGGAGGGGGTTACAAAGACATGGAGGGGTGTAGGGGCTGGAGGGAGTTACAGAGACAGGGAGGGGTGTAGAGGCCGGAGGGGGTTACAGAGACGGGGAGGGTTGTAGGGGCTAGAGGGGGGTTACAGAGACAGGGAGGGTTCTAGGGATCGGAGGGGGTTACAGAGATGGGGAGGGGTGTAGGGGAGGGAAGGGGTGACAGAGACGGGGAGAGGTGTAGGAGCTGGAGGGAGTTACAGAGACACGGAGGGGTGTAGGGGCTGGAGGGGGTTACAGAGACAGGGAGGGGTGTAGGGGCCGGAGGGAGTTACAGAGACAGGGAGGGGTGTAGGGACTGGTGGTGTTGCCGAGACAGGGAGCGGTGTAGGGGCCGGAGGGGGTTACAGAGACAGGGAGGGGTGTAGGGGCCGGAGGGGGTTACAGAGAGAGGGAGGGGAGTAGGGGCCGGAGGGGGTTACAGAGATGGGGAGGGGTGTAGTGGCCGGAGGGTGTTACAGAGCCGGGGAGGGGTGTAGGGGCTGGAGGGGGTTACAGAGACAGGGAGGGGTGTAGGGGCCGGAGGGGGTTACAGAGACAGGGAGGGGAGTAGGGGCCGGAGGGGGTTACAGAAACAGGGAGGGGTGTAGGGGCCGGAGGGGGTTACAGAGACAGGGAGGGGTGTAGGGGCCAGAGGGGGTTACAGAGACAGGGAGTGGTGTAGAGGCCGGAGGGGGTTACAGAGACAGGGAGGGGTGTAGGGGCCAGAGGGGGTTACAGAGACAGGGAGGGGTGTAGGGGCCGGAGGGTGTTACAGAGACGGGGAGGGGTGTATGGGTTGGAGGGGGTTACAGAGACAGGGAGGGGTGTAGGGGATGGAGGGGTTACAGAGACAGGGAGGGGTGTAGGGACTGGAGGGTTTACAGAGACAGGGTGGGGTGTAGGTACTGGAGGGGTTACAGAGACAGCGAGGGGTGTAGGGGTCAGGGGGGTTACAGAGACAGGGAGGGGTGTAGGGTCTGGAGGAGGTTACAGAGACGGGGAGGGGTGTAGGGACCGGAGGGGGTTACAAAGACATGGAGGGGTGTAGGGGCCAAAGGGGGTTACAGAGACAGGGAGGGGTGTAGGGGCTGGAGGGAGTTATAGAGACGGGGAGGGTTGTAGGGGCCGGAGGGGGTTACGGAGACAGGGAGGGTTGTAGGGATCGGAGGGGGTTACAGAGATGGGGAGGGGTGTAGGGGAGGGAAGGGGTGACAGAGACGGGGAGGCGTGTAGGAGCTGGAGGGAGTTACAGAGACATGGAGGTGTGTAGGGGCTGGAGGGGGTTACAGAGACAGGAAGGGGTGTAGGGGCCGGAGGGGTTTACAGAGACAGGGAGGAGTGTAGGGGCCGGAGGGAGTTACAGAGACAGGGAGGGGTGTAGGGGCCGGAGGGGGTTACAGAGTCAGGGAGGGGTGTAGGGACTGGAGGGGGTTACAGAGACAGGGAGGGGTGTAGGGGCTGGAGGGGGTTACAGAGACAGGGAGGGGTGTAGGGACTGGAGGGGGTTACAGAGACAGGGAGAGGTGTAGGGGCTGGAGGGGGTTACAGAGACAGGGAGGGGTGTAGGGGCTGGAGGGGGTTACAGAGACAGGGAGAGGTGTAGGGGCCGGAGGGGGTTACAGAGACAGAGGGTTGTAGGGGCCGGAGGGGGTTACAGAGACAGGGAGGGGTGTAGGGGCCAGAGGGGGTTACAGAGTCAGGGAGGGGTGTAGGGACTGGAGGGGGTTACAGAGACAGGGAGCGGTGTAGGGACTGGAGGGGGTTACAAAGACATGGAGGGGTGTAGGGGCCAAAGGGGGTTACAGAGACAGGGAGGGGTGTAGGGGCTGGAGGGAGTTACAGAGACGGGGAGGGTTGTAGGGGCCGGAGGGGGTTACAGAGACAGGGAGGGGTGTAGGGACTGGTGGGGTTACAGAGACGGGGGGGGGCGTGTAGGGGCTGGAGGGGGTTACAGAGACAGGGAGGTGTGTAGGGGTCGGAGGGGATTACAGAGACAGGGAGTGGTGTAGGGGCTGGAGGGGGTTACAGAGACAGGGAGAGGTGTAGGGGATGGAGGGGGTTACAGAGACAGAGGGTTGTAGGGGCCGGAGGGGGTTACAGAGTCAGGGAGGGGTGTAGGGACCGGAGGGGGTTACAAAGATATGGAGGGGTGCAGGGGCCAAAGCGGGTTACAGAGACAGGGAGGGGTGTAGGGGCCGGAGGGGTATACAGAGACAGGGAGGGGTGTAGGGGCCGGAGGGGGTTACAGAGACAGGGAGGGGTGTAGGGACTGGTGGGGTTACAGAGACGGGGGGGCGTGTAGGGACTGCAGGGGGTTACAGAGACAGGGAGAGGTGTAAGGGATGGAGGGGGTTACAAAGACAGAGGGTTGTAGGGGCCGGAGGGGGTTACAGAGTCAGGGAGGGGTGTAGGGACCGGAGGGGGTTACAAAGATATGGAGGGGTGTAGGGGCCAAAGCGGGTTACAGAGACAGGGAGGGGTGTAGGGGCCGGAGGGGTGTAGGGGCCGGAGGGGGTTACAGAGACAGGGAGGGGAGTAGGGACTGGTGGGGTTACAGAGACGGGGGGGCGTGTAGGGACTGGAGGGGGTTACAGAGACAGGGAGAGGTGTAGGGGCTGGAGGGTGTTACAGAGACAGGGAGAGCTGTAGGGGCTGGTGGGGGTTACAGAGACAGAGGGTTGTAGGGGCCGGAGGGGGTTACAGAGACAGGGAGGGGTGTAGGGGAGGGAAGGGGTGACAGAGACGGGGAGGGGCGTAGGAGCTGGAGGGAGTTACAGAGACACGGAGGGGTGTAGGGGCCGGAGTGGGTTACAGAGCCGGGGAGGGGTGTAGGGGCTGGAGGGGGTTACAGAGACAGGGAGGGGTGTAGGGGCCGGAGGGGGTTACAGAGACGGGGAGGGGTGTAGGGGCCGGAGGGGGTTACAGAGACAGGGAGGGGTGTAGGGGCCGGAGGGGGTTACAGAGACAGGGAGCGGTGTAGGGACTGGAGGGGGTTACAGAGACAGGGAGGGGTGTAGGGACTGGAGGGGGTTACAGGGACAGGGAGGGGTGTAGGGGCCGGAGGGGGTTACGGAGACAGGGAGGGGTGTAGGGACTGGAGGGGGTTACAGGGACAGGGAGGGGTGTAGGGGCCGGAGGGGATTACAGAGACAGGGAGGGGTGTAGGGGCCGGAGGGGGTTACAGAGACAGGGAGAGGTGTAGGGACTGGAGGGGGTTACAGAGACAGGGAGGGGTGTAGGGACTGGAGGGGGTTACAGGGACAGGGAGGGGTGTAGGGGCCGGAGGGGGTTACGGAGACAGGGAGGGGTGCAGGGACTGGAGGGGGTTACAGGGACAGGGAGGGGTGTAGGGGCCGGAGGGGGTTACGGAGACAGGGAGGGGTGTAGGGACTGGAGGGGGTTACAGAGACAGGGAGGGGTGTAGGGGAGGGAGGGGGTTACAGAGACAGGGAGGGGTGTAGGGGTCAGAGGGGGTTACAGAGACAGGGAGGAGTGTAGGGGCCGGAGGGGGTTACAGAGACAGGGAGGGGAGTAGGGGTCAGAGGCGGTTACAGAGACAGGGAGGGGTGTAGGGGCCGGAGGGGGTTACAGAGACAGGGAGGGGAGTAGGAGTCAGAGGCGGTTACAGAGACAGGGAGGGGTGTAGGGGCCGGAGGGGGTTACAGAGACAGGGAGGGGAGTAGGAGTCAGAGGCTGTTACAGAGACAGGGAGGGGTGTAGGGGCTGGAGGGGGTTACAGAGACAGGGAGGGGTGTAGGGGCCGGAGGGGTTACAGAGACAGGGAGGGGAGTAGGGGTCAGAGGGGGTTACAGAGACAGGGAGGGGTGTAGGGGCCGGAAGGGGTTACAGAGACGGGGAGGGGTGTAGGGACTGGAGGGGGTTACAGAGACAGGGAGGGGTGTAGGGGCCGGAGGGGTTACAGAGACAGGGAGGGGTGTAGGGGCTGGAGGGGGTTACAGAGACAGGGAGGGGTGTAGGGGCCGAAGGGGGTTACAGAGACGGGTAGGGGTGTAGGGGCCAGAGGGGGTTACAGAGACAGGGAGGGGTGTAGGGGCTGGAGGGGGTTACAGAGACAGGGAGGGGTGTAGGGGCAAGAGGGGGTTACAGAGACAGGCAGGGGTGTAGGGGCTGGAGGGAGTTACAGAGACAGGGAGTGGTGTAGGGGCCGGAGGGGGTTACAGAGACAGGGAGGGGTGTAGGGGCTGGAGGGGGTTACAGAGACAGGGAGGGGTGTAGGGACTGGAGGGGGTTACAAAGACAGGCAGGGGTGTAGGGGCTGGAGGGGGTTACAGAGACAGGGAGGGGTGTAGGGGTTGGAGGGGGTTACAGAGACAGGGAGGGGTGTAGGGGCTGGAGGGGGTTACAGAGACAGGGAGGGGTGTAGGGGCTGGAGGGGATTACAGAGACAGGGAGGGGTGTAGGGGCCGGAGGGGTTACAGAGACAGGGAGGGGTGTAGGGGCTGGAGGGGGTTACAGAGACAGGGAGGGGTGTAGGGGCCGGAGTGGGTTACAGAGACAGGGAGGGGTGTAGGGGCTGGAGGGGGTTACAGGGACAGGGAGGGGTGTAGGGGCCAGAGGGGTTACAGAGACAGGGAGTGGTGTAGGGGCCGGAGGGGGTTACAGAGACAGGGAGGGGTGTAGGGGCTGGAGGGGGTTACAGAGACAGGGAGAGGTGTAGGGACTGGAGGGGGTTACAGAGACAGGGAGGGGTGTAGGGGCCAGAGGGGTTAAAGAGACGGGGAGGGGTGTAGGGGCCGGAGGGGGTTACAGAGACAGGGAGGGGTGTAGGGGCTGGAGGGGGTTACAGAGACAGGGAGGGGTGTAGGTGCCGGAGGGGGTTACAGAGACGCGGAGGGGTGTAGGGGCCGGAGGGGGTTACAGGGACAGGGAGGGGTGTAGGGACTGGAGGGGTTTCCAGAGACAGGGAGGGGTGTAGGGGAGGGAGGGGGTTACAGAGACAGGGAGGGGTGTAGGGACCGGAGGGGGTTACAAAGACATGGAGGGGTGTAGGGGCCAAAGGGGGTTACAGTGACAGGGAGGGGTGTAGGGGCTGGAGGGAGTTACACAGACAGGGAGGGTTGTAGAGGCCGGAGGGGGTTACAGAGACGGGGAGGGTTGTAGGGGCCGGAGGGGGGTTACAGAGACAGGGAGGGTTGTAGGGATCGGAGGGGGTTACAGAGATGGGGAGGGGTGTAGGGGAGGGAAGGGGTGACAGAGACGGGGAGAGGTGTAGGAGCTGGAGGGAGTTACAGAGACACGGAGGGGTGTAGGGGCTGGAGGGGGTTACAGAGACAGGGAGGGGTGTAGGGGCCGGAGGGGGTTACAGAGACAGGGAGGGGTGTAGGGGCCGGAGGGAGATACAGAGACAGGGAGGGGTGTAGGGGCCGGAGGGGGTTACAGAGACAGGGAGGGGTGTAGGGACTGGTGGGGTTGCCGAGACAGGGAGCGGTGTAGGGGCCGGAGGGGGTTACAGAGACAGGGAGGGGTGTAGGGGCTGGAGGGGATTACTGAGAGAGGGAGGGGTGTAGGGGCCGGAGGGGGTTACAGAGATGGGGAGGGATGTAGTGGCCTGAGGGTGTTACAGAGCCGGGGAGGGGAGTTGGGGTCAGAGGGGGTTACAGAGACAGGGAGGGGTGTAGGGGCCGGAGGGGGTTACGGAGACAGGGAGGGGTGTAGGGACTGGAGGGGGTAATAGGGACAGGGCGGGGTGTAGGGGCCGGAGGGGATTACGGAGACAGGGAGGGGTGTAGGGACTGGAGGGGGTTACAGAGACAGGGAGGGGTGTAGGGGAGGGAGGGGGTTACAGAGACAGGGAGGGGTGTAGGGGTCAGAGGGGGTTACAGAGACAGGGAGGGGTGTAGGGGCCGGAGGGGGTTACAGAGACAGGGAGGGGTGTAGGGGCCGGAGGGGGTTACAGAGACTGGGAGAGGTTTAGGGACTGGAGTAGGTTACAGAGACAGGGAGAGGTGTAGGGGCTGGAGGGGGTTACAGAGACAGGGAGGGGTGTAGGGGCCGGAGGGGTTACAGAGACAGGGAGGGGAGTAGGGGTCAGAGGGGGTTACAGAGACAGGGAGGGGTGTAGGGGCCGGAAGGGGTTACAGAGACGGGGAGGGGTGTAGGGACTGGAGGGGGTTACAGAGACAGGGAGGGGTGTAGGGGCCGGAGGGGTTACAGAGACAGGGAGGGGTGTAGGGGCTGGAGGGGGTTACAGAGACAGGGAGGGGTGTAGGGGCCAGAGTGGGTTACAGAGCCGGGGAGGGGTGTAGGGGCTGGAGGGGGTTACAGAAACAGGGAGGGGTGTAGGGGCCGAAGGGGGTTACAGAGACGGGGAGGGGTGTAGGGGCCAGAGGGGGTTACAGAGACAGGGAGGGGTGTAGGGGCCAGAGGGGGTTACAGAGACAGGCAGGGGTGTAGGGGCTGGAGGGAGTTACAGAGACAGGGAGTGGTGTAGGGGCCGGAGGGGGTTACAGAGACAGGGAGGGGTGTAGGGGCTGGAGGGGGTTACAGAGACAGGGAGGGGTGTAGGGACTGGAGGGGGTAACAGAGACAGGCAGGCGTGTAGGGGCTGGAGGGGGTTACAGAGACAGGGAGGGGTGTAGGGGTTGGAGGGGGTTACAGAGACAGGGAGGGGTGTAGGGGCTGGAGGGGGTTACAGAGACAGGGAGGGGTGTAGGGGCTGGAGGGGGTTACAGAGACAGGGAGGGGTGTAGGGGCCGGAGGGGTTACAGAGACAGGGAGGGGTGTAGGGGCTGGAGGGGGTTACAGAGACAGGGAGGGGTGTAGGGGCCGGAATGGGTTACAGAGCCGGGGAGGGGTGTAGGGTCTGGAGGGGGTTACAGAGACAGGGAGGGGTGTAGGGGCCGAAGGGGGTTACAGAGACGGGGAGGGGTGTAGCGGCCAGAGTGGGTTACAGAGACAGGGAGGGGTGTAGGGGCCAGAGGGGGTTACAGAGACAGGCAGGGGTGTAGGGGCTGGAGGGAGTTACAGGGACAGGGAGGGGTGTAGGGGCCAGAGGGGTTACAGAGACAGGGAGTGGTGTAGGGGCCGGAGGGGGTTACAGAGACAGGGAGGGGTGTAGGGGCTGGAGGGGGTTACAGAGACAGGGAGGGGTGTAGGGGCCAGAGGGGTTAAAGAGACGGGGAGGAGTGTAGGGGCCGGAGGGGGTTACAGAGACAGGGAGGGGTGTAGGGGCTGGAGGGAGTTACAGAGACAGGGAGGGGTGTAGGGGCTGGAGGGGGTTACAGAGACAGGGAGGGGTGTAGGTGCCGGAGGGGGTTACAGAGACGCGGAGGGGTGTAGGGGCCGGAGGGGGTTACAGGGACAGGGAGGGGTGTAGGGACTGGAGGGGTTTCCAGAGACAGGGAGGGGTGTAGGGGAGTTAGGGGGTTACAGAGACAGGGAGGGGTGTAAGGACCGGAGGGGGTTACAAAGACATGGAGGGGTGTAGGGGCCAAAGGGGGTTACAGAGACAGGGAGGGGTGTAGGGGCTGGAGGGAGTTACAGAGACAGGGAAGGGTGTAGAGGCCGGAGGGGGTTACAGAGACGGGGAGGGTTGTAGGGGCCGGAGGGGGGTTACAGAGACAGGGAGGGTTGTAGGGATCGGAGGGGGTTACAGAGATGTGGAGGGGTGTAGGGGAGGGAAGGGGTGACAGAGACGGGGAGCGGTGTAGGAGCTGGAGGGAGTTACAGAGACACGGAGTGGTGTAGGGGCTGGAGGGGGTTACAGAGACAGGGAGGGGTGTAGGGGCCGGAGGGGGTTACAGAGACAGGGAGGGGTGTAGGTACTGGTGGGGTTGCCGAGACAGGGAGCGGTGTAGGGGCCGGAGGGGGTTACAGAGACAGGGAGGGGTGTAGGGGCTGGAGGGGATTACAGAGAGAGGGATGGGTGTAGGGGCCGGAGGGGGTTACAGAGATGGGGAGGGATGTAGTGGCCTGAGGGTGTTACAGAGCCGGGGAGGGGTGTAGGGGCTGGAGGGGGTTACAGAGACAGGGAGGGGTGTAGGGGCCGGAGGGGGTTACAGAGACAGGGAGGGGTGTAGGGGCTGGAGGGGGTTACAGAGACAGGGAGGGGTGTAGGGGCCGGAGGGGTTACAGAGACAGGGAGGGGAGTTGGGGTCAGAGGGGGTTACAGAGACAGGGAGGGATGTAGGGACTGGAGGGGGTTACAGAGACAGGGAGGGGTGTAGGGGCCGGAGGGGGTTACAGAAACAGGGAGGGGTGTAGGGGCCGGAGGGGTTACTGAGACAGGGAGGGGCGTAGGGGCTGGAGGGGGTTACAGAGACAGGGAGGGGTGTAGGGGCCAGAGGGGGTTACAGAGACGGGGAGGGGTGTAGGGGCCGGAGTGGGTTACAGAGCCGGGGAGGGGTGTAGGGGCTGGAGGGGGTTACAGAGACAGGGACGGGTGTAGGGGCTGGAGGGGGTTACAGAGACAGGAAGGGGTGTAGGGGCCGGAGGGGGTTACAGAGACAGGGAGAGGTGTAGGGACTGGAGGGGGTTACAGAGACAGGGAGGGGTGTAGGGACTGGAGGGGGTTACAGGGACAGGGAGGGGTGTAGGGGCCGGAGGGGGTTACGGAGACAGGGAGGGGTGTAGGGACTGGAGGGGGTTATAGGGACAGGGAGGGGTGTAGGGGCCGGAGGGGGTTACGGAGACAGGGAGGGGTGTAGGGACTGGAGGGGGTTACAGAGACAGGGAGGGGTGTAGGGGAGGGAGGGGGTTACAGAGACAGGGAGGGGTGTAGGGGTCAGAGGGGCTTACAGAGACAGGGAGGAGTGTAGGGGCCGGAGGGGGTTACAGAGACAGGGAGGGGAGTAGGGGTCAGAGGCGGTTACAGAGACAGGGAGGGGTGGGACCGGAGGGGGTTACAGAGACAGGGAGGGGAGTAGGGGTCAGAGGCGGTTACAGAGACAGGGAGGGGTGTAGGGGCCGGAGGGGGTTACAGAGACAGGGAGGGGATTAGGAGTCAGAGGCGGTTACAGAGACAGGGAGGGGTGTAGGGGCCGGAGGGGGTTACAGAGACAGGGAGGGGTGTAGGGGCTGGAGGGGGTTACAGAGACAGGGAGGGGTGGAGGGGCTGGAGGGGGTTACAGAGACAGGGAGGGGTGTAGGGGCCGGAGGGGTTACAGAGACAGGGAGGGGTGTAGGGGCTGGAGGGGGTTACAGAGACAGGGAGGGGTGTAGGGGCCAGAGTGGGTTACAGAGCCGGGGAGGGGTGTAGGGGCTGGAGGGTGTTACAGAGACAGGGCGGGGTGTAGGGGCCGAAGGGGGTTACAGAGACGGGGAGGGGTGTAGGGGCCAGAGGGGGTTACAGAGACAGGGAGGGGTGTAGGGGCGAGAGGGGGTTACAGAGACAGGCAGGGGTGTAGGGGCTGGAGGGTGTTACAGAGACAGGGAGTGGTGTAGGGGCCGGAGGGGGTTACAGAGACAGGGAGGGGTGTAGGGGCTGGAGGGGGTTACAGAGACAGGGAGGGGTGTAGGGACTGGAGGGGGTTACAGAGACAGGGAGGGGTGTAGGGGGGGGTGGGGTTTACAGAGACAGGGAGGGGTGTAGGGGTTGGAGGGGGTTACAGAGCCAGGGAGGGGTGTAGGGGCTGGAGGGGGTTACAGAGACAGGGAGGGGTGTAGGGGCTGGAGGGGGTTACAGAGACAGGGAGGGGTGTAGGGGCCGGAGGGGTTACAGAGACAGGGAGGGGTGTAGGGGCTGGAGGGGGTTACAGAGACAGGGAGGGGTGTAGGGGCCGGAGTGGGTTACAGAGCCGGGGAGGGGTGTAGGGGCTGGAGGGGGTTACAGAGACAGGGAGGGGTGTAGGGGCCGAAGGGGGTTACAGAGACGGGGAGCGGTGTTGCGGCCAGAGGGGGTTACAGAGACAGGGAGGGGTGTAGGGGCCAGAGGGGGTTACAGAGACAGGCAGGGGTGAAGGGGCTGGAGGGAGTTACAGGGACAGGGAGGGGTGTAGGGGCCAGAGGGGTTAAAGAGACAGGGAGTGGTGTAGGGGCCGGAGGGGGTTACAGAGACAGGGAGGGGTGTAGGGGCTGGAGGGGGTTACAGAGACAGGGAGGGGTGTAGGGGCCAGAGGGGTTAAAGAGACGGGGAGGGGTGTAGGGGCCGGAGGGGGTTACAGAGACAGGGAGGGGTGTAGGGGCTGGAGGGAGTTACAGAGACAGGGAGGGGTGTAGGGGCTGGAGGGGGTTACAGAGACAGGGAGGGGTGTAGGGGTCGGAGGGGGTTACAGAGACAGGGAGGGGTGTAGGGGCTGGAGGGGGTTACAGAGACAGGGAGGGGTGTAGGTGCCGGAGGGGGTTACAGAGACGTGGAGGGGTGTAGGGGCCGGAGGGGGTTACAGGGACAGGGAGGGGTGTAGGGACTGGAGGGGTTTCCAGAGACAGGGAGTGGTGTAGGGGAGGGAGGGGGTTACAGAGACAGGGAGGGGTGTAAGGACCGGAGGGGGTTACAAAGACATGGAGGGGTGTAGGGGCCAAAGGGGGTTACAGAGACAGGGAGGGGTGTAGGGGCTGGAGGGAGTTACAGAGACAGGGAGGGGTGTAGAGGCCGGAGGGGGTTACAGACACGGGGAGGGTTGTAGGGGCCGGAGGGGGGTTACAGAGACAGGGAGGGTTGTAGGGATCGGAGGGGGTTACAGAGATGGGGAGGGGTGTAGGGGAGGGAAGGGGTGACAGAGACGGGGAGAGGTGTAGGAGCTGGAGGGAGTTACAGAGACACGGAGGGGTGTAGGGGCTGGAGGGGGTTACAGAGACAGGGAGGGGTGTAGGGGCCGGAGGGGGTTACAGAGACAGGGAGGGGTGTAGGGGCCGGAGGGGGTTACAGAGAGAGGGAGTGGTGTAGGGGCCGGAGGGGGTTACAGAGATGGGGAGGGATGTAGTGGCCGGAGCGTGTTACAGAGCCGGGGAGGGGTGTAGGGGCTGGAGGGGGTTACAGAGACAGGGAGGGGTGTAGGGGCCGCAGGGGGTTACAGAGACAGGGAGGGGTGTCGGGGCTGGAGGGGGTTACAGAGACAGGGAGGGGTGTAGGGGCCGGAGGGGGTTACAGAGACAGGGAGGGGTGTAGGGGCTGGAGGGGGTTACAGAGACAGGGAGGGGTGTAGGGGCCAGAGGGGGTTACAGAGACAGGGAGGGGTGTAGGGGCCGGAGGGTGTTACAGAGACGGGGAGGGGTGTATGGGTTGGAGGGGGTTACAGAGACAGGGAGGGGTGTAGGGGTCAGAGGGTGGTTACAGAGACAGGGAGGGGTGTAGGGACTGGAGAGTTTACAGAGACAGGGAGGGGTGTAGGTACTGGAGGGGTTACAGAGACAGGGAGGGGTGTAGGGGTCAGGGGGGTTACAGAGACAGGGAGGGGTGTAGGGTCTGGAGGAGGTTACAGAGAGACGGGAAGGGGGTGTAGGGACCGGAGGGGGTTACAAAGACATGGAGGGGTGTAGGGGCCAAAGGGGGTTACAGAGACAGGGAGGGGTGTAGGGGCTGGAGGGAGTTATAGAGACGGGGAGGGTTGTAGGGGCCGGAGGGGGTTACAGAGTCAGGGAGGGTTGTAGGGATCGGAGGGGGTTACAGAGATGGGGAGGGGTGTAGGGGAGGGAAGGGGTGACAGATACGGGGAGGGGTGTAGGAGCTGGAGGGAGTTACAGAGACATGGAGGGGTGTAGGGGCTGGAGGGGGTTACAGAGACAGGGAGGGGTGTAGGGGCCGGAGGGGTTTACAGAGACAGGGAGGGGTGTAGGGGCCGGAGGGAGTTACAGAGACAGGGAGGGGTGTAGGGGCCGGAGGGCGTTACAGAGACAGGGAGGGGTGCAGGGACTGGTGGGGTTACAGAGACGGGGGGGCGTGTAGGGACTGGAGGGGGTTACAGAGACAGGGAGAGGTGTAGGGGCTGGAGGGGGTTACAGAGACAGGGAGGGGTGTAGGGGCCAGAGGGGGTTACAGAGACAGGGAGGGGTGTAGGGGCCGTAGGGGGCTACAGAGACAGGGAGGGGTGTAGGGGCCGGAGGGTGTTACAGAGACGGGGAGGGGTGTATGGGTTGGAGGGGGTTACAGAGACAGGGAGGGGTGTAGGGGTCAGAGGGGGGTTACAGAGACAGGGAGGGGTGTAGGGACTGGAGGGTTTACAGAGACAGGGAGGGGTGTAGGTACTGGAGGGGTTACAGAGACAGGGAGGGGTGTAGGGGTCAGGGGGGTTACAGAGACAGGGAGGGGTGTAGGGTCTGGAGGAGGTTACAGAGATGGGGAGGGGTGTTGGGACCGGAGGGGGTTACAAAGACATGGAGGGGTGTAGGGGCCAAAGGCGGTTACAGAGACAGGGAGGGGTGTAGGGGCTGGAGGGAGTTATAGAGACGGGGAGGGTTGTAGGGGCCGGAGGGGGTTACAGAGACAGGGAGGGGTGTAGGGATCGGAGGGGGTTACAGAGATGGGGAGGGGTGTAGCGGAGGGAAGGGGTGACAGAGACGGGGAGGGGTGTAGGTGCGGGAGGGAGTTACAGAGACATGGAGGGGTGTAGGGGCTGGAGGGGGTTACAGAGACAGGGAGGGGTGTAGGGGCCGGAGGGGTTTACAGAGACAGGGAGGGGTGTAGGGGCCGGAGGGAGTTACATAGACAGGGAGGGGTGTAGGGGCCGGAGGGGGTTACAGAGACAGGGAGGGGTGTAGGGACTGGTGGGGTTACAGAGACGGGGGGGGGCGTGTAGGGACGGGAGGGGGTTACAGAGACAGGGAGAGGTGTAGGGGCGGGAGGGGGTTACAGAGACAGGGAGGGGTGTAGGGGCTGGAGGGGGTTACAGAGACAGAGGGTTGTAGGGGCCGGAGGGGGTTACAGAGACAGGGAGGGGTGTAGGGGCTAGAGGGGGTTACAGAGTCAGGGAGGGGTGTAGGGGCGGGAGGGGGTTACAGAGACAGGGAGGGGTGTAGGGACTGGAGGGGGTTACAGAGACAGGGAGCGGTGTAGGGGCCGGAGGGGGTTACAGAGACAGGGAGGCGTGTAGGGACTGGAGGGGTTTCCAGAGACAGGGAGAGGTGTAGGGACCGGAGGGGGTTACAAAGACATGGAGGGGTGTAGGGGCCAAAGGGGATTACAGAGACAGGGAGGCGTGTAGGGGCTGGAGGGAGTTATAGAGACGGGGAGGGTTGTAGGGGCCGGAGGGGGTTACAGAGACAGGGAGGGTTGTAGGGATCCGAGGGGGTTACAGAGATGGGGAGGGGTGTAGGGGAGGGAAGGGGTGACAGAGATGGGGAGGGGTGTAGGGGTCGGAGGGTTTACAGAGACAGGGAGGGGTGTAGGGGCTGGACGGGGTTACAGAGACAGGGAGGGGTGTAGGGGCCGGAGTGGGTTACAGAACCGGGGAGGGGTGTAGGGGCTGGAGGGGGTTACAGAGACAGGGAGGGGTGTAGGGGCCGAAGGGGGTTACAGAGACGGGGAGGTGTGTAGGGGCCAGAGGGGGTTACAGAGACAGGGAGGGGTGTAGGGGCCAGAGGGGGTTACAGAGACAGGCAGGGGTGTAGGGGCTGGAGGGAGTTACAGAGACAGGGAGGTGTGTAGGGGTTGGAGGGGGTTACAGAGACAGGGAGGGGTGTAGGGGCTGGAGGGGGTTACAGGGACAGGGAGGGGTGTAGGGGCCAGAGGGATTACAGAGACAGGGAGGGGTGTAGGGGCTGGAGGGGGTTACAGAGACAGGGAGGGGTGTAGGTGCCGGAGGGGGTTACAGAGACGGGGAGGCGTGTAGGGGCCGGAGGGGGTTACAGGGACAGGGAGGAGTGTAGGGACTGGAGGGGTTTTCAGAGACAGGGAGGGGTGTAGGGGAGGGAGGGGGTTACAGAGACAGGGAGGGGTGTAGGGACCGGAGGGGGTTACAAAGACATGGAGGGGTGTAGGGGCTGGAGGGAGTTACAGAGACAGGGAGGGGTGTAGAGGCCGGAGGGGGTTACAGAGACGGGGAGGGTTGTAGGGGCTAGAGGGGGGTTACAGAGACAGGGAGGGTTCTAGGGATCGGAGGGGGTTACAGAGATGGGGAGGGGTGTAGGGGAGGGAAGGGGTGACAGAGACGGGGAGAGGTGTAGGAGCTGGAGGGAGTTACAGAGACACGGAGGGGTGTAGGGGCTGGAGGGGGTTACAGAGACAGGGAGGGGTGTAGGGGCCGGAGGGAGTTACAGAGACAGGGAGGGGTGTAGGGGCCGGAGGGGGTTACAGAGACAGGGAGGGGTGTAGGGACTGGTGGTGTTGCCGAGACAGGGAGCGGTGTAGGGGCCGGAGGGGGTTACAGAGACAGGGAGGGGTGTAGGGGCCGGAGGGGGTTACAGAGAGAGGGAGGGGAGTAGGGGCCGGAGGGGGTTACAGAGATGGGGAGGGGTGTAGTGGCCGGAGGGTGTTACAGAGCCGGGGAGGGGTGTAGGGGCTGGAGGGGGTTACAGAGACAGGGAGGGGTGTAGGGGCCGGAGGGGGTTACAGAGACAGGGAGGGGAGTAGGGGCCGGAGGGGGTTACAGAAACAGGGAGGGGTGTAGGGGCCGGAGGGGGTTACAGAGACAGGGAGGGGTGTAGGGGCCAGAGGGGGTTACAGAGACAGGGAGTGGTGTAGAGGCCGGAGGGGGTTACAGAGACAGGGAGGGGTGTAGGGGCCAGAGGGGGTTACAGAGACAGGGAGGGGTGTAGGGGCCGGAGGGTGTTACAGAGACGGGGAGGGGTGTATGGGTTGGAGGGGGTTACAGAGACAGGGAGGGGTGTAGGGGATGGAGGGGTTACAGAGACAGGGAGGGGTGTAGGGACTGGAGGGTTTACAGAGACAGGGTGGGGTGTAGGTACTGGAGGGGTTACAGAGACAGCGAGGGGTGTAGGGGTCAGGGGGGTTACAGAGACAGGGAGGGGTGTAGGGTCTGGAGGAGGTTACAGAGACGGGGAGGGGTGTAGGGACCGGAGGGGGTTACAAAGACATGGAGGGGTGTAGGGGCCAAAGGGGGTTACAGAGACAGGGAGGGGTGTAGGGGCTGGAGGGAGTTATAGAGACGGGGAGGGTTGTAGGGGCCGGAGGGGGTTACGGAGACAGGGAGGGTTGTAGGGATCGGAGGGGGTTACAGAGATGGGGAGGGGTGTAGGGGAGGGAAGGGGTGACAGAGACGGGGAGGCGTGTAGGAGCTGGAGGGAGTTACAGAGACATGGAGGTGTGTAGGGGCTGGAGGGGGTTACAGAGACAGGAAGGGGTGTAGGGGCCGGAGGGGTTTACAGAGACAGGGAGGAGTGTAGGGGCCGGAGGGAGTTACAGAGACAGGGAGGGGTGTAGGGGCCGGAGGGGGTTACAGAGTCAGGGAGGGGTGTAGGGACTGGAGGGGGTTACAGAGACAGGGAGGGGTGTAGGGGCTGGAGGGGGTTACAGAGACAGGGAGGGGTGTAGGGACTGGAGGGGGTTACAGAGACAGGGAGAGGTGTAGGGGCTGGAGGGGGTTACAGAGACAGGGAGGGGTGTAGGGGCTGGAGGGGGTTACAGAGACAGGGAGAGGTGTAGGGGCCGGAGGGGGTTACAGAGACAGAGGGTTGTAGGGGCCGGAGGGGGTTACAGAGACAGGGAGGGGTGTAGGGGCCAGAGGGGGTTACAGAGTCAGGGAGGGGTGTAGGGACTGGAGGGGGTTACAGAGACAGGGAGCGGTGTAGGGACTGGAGGGGGTTACAAAGACATGGAGGGGTGTAGGGGCCAAAGGGGGTTACAGAGACAGGGAGGGGTGTAGGGGCTGGAGGGAGTTACAGAGACGGGGAGGGTTGTAGGGGCCGGAGGGGGTTACAGAGACAGGGAGGGGTGTAGGGACTGGTGGGGTTACAGAGACGGGGGGGGGCGTGTAGGGGCTGGAGGGGGTTACAGAGACAGGGAGGTGTGTAGGGGTCGGAGGGGATTACAGAGACAGGGAGTGGTGTAGGGGCTGGAGGGGGTTACAGAGACAGGGAGAGGTGTAGGGGATGGAGGGGGTTACAGAGACAGAGGGTTGTAGGGGCCGGAGGGGGTTACAGAGTCAGGGAGGGGTGTAGGGACCGGAGGGGGTTACAAAGATATGGAGGGGTGCAGGGGCCAAAGCGGGTTACAGAGACAGGGAGGGGTGTAGGGGCCGGAGGGGTATACAGAGACAGGGAGGGGTGTAGGGGCCGGAGGGGGTTACAGAGACAGGGAGGGGTGTAGGGACTGGTGGGGTTACAGAGACGGGGGGGCGTGTAGGGACTGCAGGGGGTTACAGAGACAGGGAGAGGTGTAAGGGATGGAGGGGGTTACAAAGACAGAGGGTTGTAGGGGCCGGAGGGGGTTACAGAGTCAGGGAGGGGTGTAGGGACCGGAGGGGGTTACAAAGATATGGAGGGGTGTAGGGGCCAAAGCGGGTTACAGAGACAGGGAGGGGTGTAGGGGCCGGAGGGGTGTAGGGGCCGGAGGGGGTTACAGAGACAGGGAGGGGAGTAGGGACTGGTGGGGTTACAGAGACGGGGGGGCGTGTAGGGACTGGAGGGGGTTACAGAGACAGGGAGAGGTGTAGGGGCTGGAGGGTGTTACAGAGACAGGGAGAGCTGTAGGGGCTGGTGGGGGTTACAGAGACAGAGGGTTGTAGGGGCCGGAGGGGGTTACAGAGACAGGGAGGGGTGTAGGGGAGGGAAGGGGTGACAGAGACGGGGAGGGGCGTAGGAGCTGGAGGGAGTTACAGAGACACGGAGGGGTGTAGGGGCTGGAGGGGGTTACAGAGACAGGGAGGGTTGTAGGGGCCGGAGGGGTTTACAGAGACAGGGAGGGGTGTAGGGGCCGGAGGGGATTACAGAGACAGGGAGGGGTGTAGGGGCCGGAGGGGGTTACAGAGACAGGGAGGGGTGTAGGGACTGGAGGGGGTTACAGAGACAGAGGGTTGTAGGGGCCGGAGGGGGTTACAGAGACAGGGAGGGGTGTAGGGACTGGAGGGGGTTAAAAAGACATGGAGGGGTGTAGTGGCCAAAGGGGGTTACAGAGACAGGGAGGGGTGTAGGGGCCGGAGGGGTTTACAGAGACAGGGAGGGGTGTAGGGGCCGGAGGGGATTACAGAGACAGGGAGGGGTGTAGGGGCCGGAGGGGGTTACAGAGACAGAGGGTTGTAGGGGCCGGAGGGGGTTACAGAGACAGGGAGGGGTGTAGGGGCCAGAGGGGGTTACAGAGTCAGGGAGGGGTGTAGGGACTGGAGGGGGTTACAGAGACAGGGAGCGGTGTAGGGACTGGAGGGGGTTACAAAGACATGGAGGGGTGTAGGGGCCAAAGGGGGTTACAGAGACAGGGAGGGGTGTAGGGGCTGGAGGGAGTTACAGAGACGGGGAGGGTTGTAGGGGCCGGAGGGGGTTACAGAGACAGGGAGGGGTGTAGGGACTGGTGGGGTTACAGAGACGGGGGGGGGCGTGTCGGGGCGGGAGGGGGTTACAGAGACAGGGAGGTGTGTAGGGGTCGGAGGGGATTACAGAGACAGGGAGTGGTGTAGGGGCTGGAGGGGGTTACAGAGACAGGGAGAGGTGTAGGGGATGGAGGGGGTTACAGAGACAGAGGGTTGTAGGGGCCGGAGGGGGTTACAGAGTCAGGGAGGGGTGTAGGGACCGGAGGGGGTTACAAAGATATGGAGGGGTGCAGGGGCCAAAGCGGGTTACAGAGACAGGGAGGGGTGTAGGGGCCGGAGGGGTATACAGAGACAGGGAGGGGTGTAGGGGCCGGAGGGGGTTACAGAGACAGGGAGGGGTGTAGGGACTGGTGGGGTTACAGAGACGGGGGGGCGTGTAGGGACTGCAGGGGGTTACAGAGACAGGGAGAGGTGTAAGGGATGGAGGGGGTTACAAAGACAGAGGGTTGTAGGGGCCGGAGGGGGTTACAGAGTCAGGGAGGGGTGTAGGGACCGGAGGGGGTTACAAAGATATGGAGGGGTGTAGGGGCCAAAGCGGGTTACAGAGACAGGGAGGGGTGTAGGGGCCGGAGGGGTGTAGGGGCCGGAGGGGGTTACAGAGACAGGGAGGGGAGTAGGGACTGGTGGGGTTACAGAGACGGGGGGGCGTGTAGGGACTGGAGGGGGTTACAGAGACAGGGAGAGGTGTAGGGGCTGGAGGGTGTTACAGAGACAGGGAGAGCTGTAGGGGCTGGTGGGGGTTACAGAGACAGAGGGTTGTAGGGGCCGGAGGGGGTTACAGAGACAGGGAGGGGTGTAGGGGAGGGAAGGGGTGACAGAGACGGGGAGGGGCGTAGGAGCTGGAGGGAGTTACAGAGACACGGAGGGGTGTAGGGGCTGGAGGGGGTTACAGAGACAGGGAGGGTTGTAGGGGCCGGAGGGGTTTACAGAGACAGGGAGGGGTGTAGGGGCCGGAGGGGATTACAGAGACAGGGAGGGGTGTAGGGGCCGGAGGGGGTTACAGAGACAGGGAGGGGTGTAGGGACTGGAGGGGGTTACAGAGACAGAGGGTTGTAGGGGCCGGAGGGGGTTACAGAGACAGGGAGGGGTGTAGGGACTGGAGGGGGTTAAAAAGACATGGAGGGGTGTAGTGGCCAAAGGGGGTTACAGAGACAGGGAGGGGTGTAGGGGCCGGAGGGGTTTACAGAGACAGGGAGGTGTGTAGGGGCCGGAGGGGGTTACAGAGACAGGGAGGGGTGTAGGGACTGGTGGGGTTACAGAGACGGGGGGGCGTGTAGGGACTGGAGGGGGTTACAGAGACAGGGAGAGGTGTAGGGGCTGCAGGGGGTTACAGAGACAGAGAGGTGTGTAGGGGTCGGAGGGGATTACAGAGACAGGGAGGGGTGTAGGGGGCAGTGGGGGTTACAGAGTCAGGGAGGGGTGTAGGGGCTGGAGGGGGTTACAGAGACAGGGCGGGGTGTAGGGACTGGAGGGGGTTACAGAGACAGGGAGGGGTGTAGGGACTGGAGGGGTTTCCAGAGACAGGGAGGGGTGTCGGGACCGGAGGGGGTTACAAAGACATGGAGGGGTGTAGGGGCCAAAGGGGGTTACAGAGACAGGGAGGGGTGTAGGGGCTGGAGGGAGTTACAGAGACGGGGAGGGTTGTAGGGGCCGGAGGGGGTTACAGAGACAGGGAGGGTTGTAGGGATCGGAGGGGGTTACAGAGATGGGGAGGGGTGTAGGGGCTGGAGGGAGTTACAGAGACAGGGAGGGATGTAGGGACTGGAGGGGGTGACAGAGACAGGGAGGGTTGTAGGAGCTGGAGGGAGTTACAGAGACACGGAGGGTTGTAGGGGCTGGAGGGGGTTACAGAGACAGGGAGGGGTGTCGGGGCCGGAGGGGTTTACAGAGACAGGGAGGGGTGTAGGGGCCGGAGGGAGTTACAGAGACAGGGAGGGGTGTAGGGGCTGGAGGGAGTTACAGAGACAGGGAGGGATGTAGGGACTGGAGGGGGTGACAGAGACAGGGAGGGTTGTAGGAGCTGGAGGGAGTTACAGAGACACGGAGGGTTGTAGGGGCTGGAGGGGGTTACAGAGACAGGGAGGGGTGTCGGGGCCGGAGGGGTTTACAGAGACAGGGAGGGGTGTAGGGGCCGGAGGGAGTTACAGAGACAGGGAGGGGTGTAGGGGCCGGAGGGGGTTACAGAGACAGGGAGGGGTGCAGGGACTGGTGGGGTTACAGAGACGGGGGGTCGTGTAGGGACTGGTGGGGGTTACAGAGACAGGGAGAGGTGTAGGGGCCTGAGGGGGTTACAGAGACAGGGAGGTGTGTAGGGGTCGGAGGGGGTTCCAGAGACAGGGAGTGGTGTAGGGGCTGGAGGGGGTTACAGAGACAGAGGGTTGTAGGTGCCGGAGGGGGTTACAGAGACAGGGTGAGGTGTAGGGGCCAGAGGGGGTTACAGAGTCAGGGAGGGGTGTAGCGGCTGGAGGGGTTTACAGAGACAGGGAGGGGTGTAGGGACTGGAGGGGGTTACAGAGACAGGGAGGGGTGTAGGGGCCGGAGGGGGTTACAGAGACAGGGAGGGGTGTAGGGGCTGGAGGGGGTTACAAAGATATGGAGGGGTGCAGGGGCCAAAGCGGGTTACAGAGACAGGGAGGGGTGTAGGGGCCGGAGGGGTTTACAGAGACAGGGAGGGGTGTAGGGGCCGGAGGGGGTTACAGAGACAGGGAGGGGTGTAGGGACTGGTGGGGTTACAGAGACGGGGGGGCGTGTAGGGACTGCAGGGGGTTACAGAGACAGGGAGAGGTGTAAGGGATGGAGGGGGTTACAAAGACAGAGGGTTGTAGGGGCCGGAGGGGGTTACAGAGTCAGGGAGGGGTGTAGGGACCGGAGGGGGTTACAAAGATATGGAGGGGTGTAGGGGCCAAAGCGGGTTACAGAGACAGGGAGGGGTGTAGGGGCCGGAGGGGTGTAGGGGCCGGAGGGGGTTACAGAGACAGGGAGGGGAGTAGGGACTGGTGGGGTTACAGAGACGGGGGGGCGTGTAGGGACTGGAGGGGGTTACAGAGACAGGGAGAGGTGTAGGGGCTGGAGGGTGTTACAGAGACAGGGAGAGCTGTAGGGGCTGGTGGGGGTTACAGAGACAGAGGGTTGTAGGGGCCGGAGGGGGTTACAGAGACAGGGAGGGGTGTAGGGGAGGGAAGGGGTGACAGAGACGGGGAGGGGCGTAGGAGCTGGAGGGAGTTACAGAGACACGGAGGGGTGTAGGGGCTGGAGGGGGTTACAGAGACAGGGAGGGTTGTAGGGGCCGGAGGGGTTTACAGAGACAGGGAGGGGTGTAGGGGCCGGAGGGGATTACAGAGACAGGGAGGGGTGTAGGGGCCGGAGGGGGTTACAGAGACAGGGAGGGGTGTAGGGACTGGAGGAGGTTACAGAGACAGAGGGTTGTAGGGGCCGGAGGGGGTTACAGAGACAGGGAGGGGTGTAGGGACTGGAGGGGGTTAAAAAGACATGGAGGGGTGTAGTGGCCAAAGGGGGTTACAGAGACAGGGAGGGGTGTAGGGGCCGGAGGGGTTTACAGAGACAGGGAGGTGTGTAGGGGCCGGAGGGGGTTACAGAGACAGGGAGGGGTGTAGGGACTGGTGGGGTTACAGAGACGGGGGGGCGTGTAGGGACTGGAGGGGGTTACAGAGACAGGGAGAGGTGTAGGGGCTGCAGGGGGTTACAGAGACAGAGAGGTGTGTAGGGGTCGGAGGGGATTACAGAGACAGGGAGGGGTGTCGGGGGCCGTGGGGGTTACAGAGACAGGGAGGGGTGTAGGGGCTGGAGGGGGTTACAGAGACAGGGCGGGGTGTAGGGACTGGAGGGGGTTACAGAGACAGGGAGGGGTGTAGGGACTGGAGGGGTTTCCAGAGACAGGGAGGGGTGTCGGGACCGGAGGGGGTTACAAAGACATGGAGGGGTGTAGGGGCCAAAGGGGGTTACAGAGACAGGGAGGGGTGTAGGGGCTGGAGGGAGTTACAGAGACGGGGAGGGTTGTAGGGGCCGGAGGGGGTTACAGAGACAGGGAGGGTTGTAGGGATCGGAGGGGGTTACAGAGATGGGGAGGGGTGTAGGGGCTGGAGGGAGTTACAGAGACAGGGAGGGATGTAGGGACTGGAGGGGGTGACAGAGACAGGGAGGGTTGTAGGAGCTGGAGGGAGTTACAGAGACACGGAGGGTTGTAGGGGCTGGAGGGGGTTACAGAGACAGGGAGGGGTGTCGGGGCCGGAGGGGTTTACAGAGACAGGGAGGGGTGTAGGGGCCGGAGGGAGTTACAGAGACAGGGAGGGGTGTAGGGGCTGGAGGGAGTTACAGAGACAGGGAGGGATGTAGGGACTGGAGGGGGTGACAGAGACAGGGAGGGTTGTAGGAGCTGGAGGGAGTTACAGAGACACGGAGGGTTGTAGGGGCTGGAGGGGGTTACAGAGACAGGGAGGGGTGTCGGGGCCGGAGGGGTTTACAGAGACAGGGAGGGGTGTAGGGGCCGGAGGGAGTTACAGAGACAGGGAGGGGTGTAGGGGCCGGAGGGGGTTACAGAGACAGGGAGGGGTGCAGGGACTGGTGGGGTTACAGAGACGGGGGGTCGTGTAGGGACTGGTGGGGGTTACAGAGACAGGGAGAGGTGTAGGGGCCTGAGGGGGTTACAGAGACAGGGAGGTGTGTAGGGGTCGGAGGGGGTTCCAGAGACAGGGAGTGGTGTAGGGGCTGGAGGGGGTTACAGAGACAGAGGGTTGTAGGTGCCGGAGGGGGTTACAGAGACAGGGTGAGGTGTAGGGGCCAGAGGGGGTTACAGAGTCAGGGAGGGGTGTAGCGGCTGGAGGGGTTTACAGAGACAGGGAGGGGTGTAGGGACTGGAGGGGGTTACAGAGACAGGGAGCGGTGTAGGGGCCGGAGCGGGTTACAGAGATGTGGAGGGGTGTAGTGGCCGGAGGGTGTTACAGAGCCGGGGAGGGGTGTAGGGGCTGGAGGGGTTTACAGAGACAGGGAGGGGTGTAGGGGCCGGAGGGGGTTACAGAGACAGGGAGGGGTGTAGGGGCTGGAGGGGGTTACAGAGACAGGGAGGGGTGTAGGGGCGGAGGGGGTTACAGAGACAGGGAGGGATGTAGGGACTGGAGGGTGTTACAGAGACAGGGAGCGGTGTAGGGGCTGGAGGGGTTTACAGAGACAGGGAGGGGTGTAGGGGCCGGAGGGGGTTACAGAGAGAGGGAGGGGTGTAGGGGCTGGAGGGGGTTACAGAGACAGGGAGGGGTGTAGGGGCGGAGGGGGTTACAGAGACAGGGAGGGGTGTAGGGACTGGAGGGGGTTACAGAGACAGGGAGCGGTGTAGGGGCGGGAGGGGGTTACAGAGATGGGGAGGGGTGTAGTGGCCGGAGGGTGTTACAGAGCCGGGGAGGGGTGTAGGGGCTGGAGGGGGTTACAGAGACAGGGAGGGGTGTAGGGGCCGGAGGGGTTTACAGAGACAGGGAGGGGTGTAGGGGCCGGAGGGAGTTACAGAGACAGGGAGGGGTGTACGGGCCGGAGGGGGTTACAGAGACAGGGAGGGGTGTAGGGACTGGAGGGGGTTACAGAGACAGGGAGGGGTGTAGGGGCTGGAGGGGGTTACAGAGACAGGGAGGGGTGTAGGGACTGGAGGGGGTTACAGAGACAGGGAGAGGTGTAGGGGCTGGAGGGGGTTTCAGAGACAGGCAGGGGTGTAGGGGCTGGAGGGAGTTACAGAGACAGGGAGGTGTGTAGGGGCTGGAGGGGGTTACAGGGACAGGGAGGGGTGTAGGGGCCAGAGGGATTACAGAGACAGGGAGGGGTGTAGGGGCTGGAGGGGGTTACAGGGACAGGGAGGGGTGTAGGGGCCAGAGGGATTACAGAGATAGGGAGGAGTGTAGGGGCTGGAGGGGGTTACAGAGACAGGGAGGGGTGTAGGTGCCGGAGGGGGTTACAGAGACGGGGAGGCGTGTAGGGGCCGGAGGGGGTTACAGGGACAGGGAGGAGTGTAGGGACTGGAGGGGTTTTCAGAGACAGGGAGGGGTGTAGGGGAGGGAGGGGGTTACAGAGACAGGGAGGGGTGTAGGGACCGGAGGGGGTTACAAAGACATGGAGGGGTGTAGGGGCTGGAGGGAGTTACAGAGACAGGGAGGGGTGTAGAGGCCGGAGGGGGTTACAGAGACGGGGAGGGTTGTAGGGGCTAGAGGGGGGTTACAGAGACAGGGAGGGTTCTAGGGATCGGAGGGGGTTACAGAGATGGGGAGGGGTGTAGGGGAGGGAAGGGGTGACAGAGACGGGGAGAGGTGTAGGAGCTGGAGGGAGTTACAGAGACACGGAGGGGTGTAGGGGCTGGAGGGGGTTACAGAGACAGGGAGGGGTGTAGGGGCCGGAGGGAGTTACAGAGACAGGGAGGGGTGTAGGGGCCGGAGGGGGTTACAGAGACAGGGAGGGGTGTAGGGACTGGTGGTGTTGCCGAGACAGGGAGCGGTGTAGGGGCCGGAGGGGGTTACAGAGACAGGGAGGGGTGTAGGGGCCGGAGGGGGTTACAGAGAGAGGGAGGGGAGTAGGGGCCGGAGGGGGTTACAGAGATGGGGAGGGGTGTAGTGGCCGGAGGGTGTTACAGAGCCGGGGAGGGGTGTAGGGGCTGGAGGGGGTTACAGAGACAGGGAGGGGTGTAGGGGCCGGAGGGGGTTACAGAGACAGGGAGGGGAGTAGGGGCCGGAGGGGGTTACAGAAACAGGGAGGGGTGTAGGGGCCAGAGGGGGTTACAGAGACAGGGAGGGGAGTAGGGGCCGGAGGGGGTTACAGAGACAGGGAGGGGTGTAGGGGCCAGAGGGGGTTACAGAGACAGGGAGGGGTGTAGGGGCTGGAGGGGGTTACAGAGACAGGGAGGGGTGTAGGGGCTGGAGGGGGTTACAGAGACAGGGAGGGGTGTAGGGGCCAGAGGGGGTTACAGAGACAGGGAGGGGTGTAGGGGCCGGAGGGTGTTACAGAGACGGGGAGGGGTGTATGGGTTGGAGGGGGTTACAGAGACAGGGAGGGGTGTAGGGACTGGAGGGGTTACAGAGACAGGGAGGGGTGTAGGGGATGGAGGGGGTTACAGAGACAGGGTGGGGTGTAGGTACTGGAGGGGTTACAGAGACAGCGAGAGGTGTAGGGGTCAGGGGGGTTACAGAGACAGGGAGGGGTGTAGGGTCTGGAGGAGGTTACAGAGACGGGGAGGGGTGTAGGGACCGGAGGGGGTTACAAAGACATGGAGGGGTGTAGGGGCCAAAGGGGGTTACAGAGACAGGGAGGGGTGTAGGGGCTGGAGGGAGTTATAGAGACGGGGAGGGTTGTAGGGGCCGGAGGGGGTTACAGAGACAGGGAGGGTTGTAGGGATCGGAGGGGGTTACAGAGATGGGGAGGGGTGTAGGGGCGGGACGGGGTGACAGAGACGGGGAGGCGTGTAGGAGCTGGAGGGAGTTACAGAGACATGGAGGGGTGTAGGGGCGGGAGGGGGTTACAGAGACTGGGAGGGGTGTAGGGGCCGGAGGGGTTTACAGAGACAGGGAGGAGTGTAGGGGCCGGAGGGAGTTACAGAGACAGGGAGGGGTGTAGGGGCCGGAGGGGGTTACAGAGTCAGGGAGGGGTGTAGGGACTGGAGGGGGTTACAGAGACAGGGAGGGGTGTAGGGGCTGGAGGGGGTTACAGAGACAGGGAGGGGTGTAGGGACTGGAGGGGGTTACAGAGACAGGGAGAGGTGTAGGGGCTGGAGGGGGTTACAGAGACAGGGAGGGGTGTAGGGCCTGGAGGGGGTTACAGAGACAGGGAGAGGTGTAGGGGCCGGAGGGGGTTACAGAGACAGAGGGTTGTAGGGGCCGGAGGGGGTTACAGAGACAGGGAGGGGTGTAGGGGCCAGAGGGGGTTACAGAGTCAGGGAGGGGTGTAGGGACTGGAGGGGGTTACAGAGACAGGGAGCGGTGTAGGGACTGGAGGGGGTTACAAAGACATGGAGGGGTGTAGGGGCCAAAGGGGGTTACAGAGACAGGGAGGGGTGTAGGGGCTGGAGGGAGTTACAGAGACGGGGAGGGTTGTAGGGGCCGGAGGGGGTTACAGAGACAGGGAGGGGTGTAGGGACTGGTGGGGTTACAGAGACGGGGGGGGCGTGTAGGGGCTGGAGGGGGTTACAGAGACAGGGAGGTGTGTAGGGGTCGGAGGGGGTTACAGAGACAGGGAGAGGTGTAGGGGATGGAGGGGGTTACAGAGACAGAGGGTTGTAGGGGCCGGAGGGGGTTACAGAGTCAGGGAGGGGTGTAGGGACCGGAGGGGGTTACAAAGATATGGAGGGGTGCAGGGGCCAAAGCGGGTTACAGAGACAGGGTGGGGTATAGGGGCCGGAGGAGGTTACAGAGACAGGGTGGGGTATAGGGGCCGGAGGAGGTTACAGAGACAGGGTGGGGTGTAGGGGCCGGAGGGGGTTACAGAGACAGGGAGGGGTGTAGGGACTGGTGGGGTTACAGAGACGGGGGGGCGTGTAGGGACTGGAGGGGGTTACAGAGACAGGGAGAGGTGTAGGGGATGGAGGGGGTTACAAAGACAGAGGGTTGTAGGGGCCGGAGGGGGTTACAGAGTCAGGGAGGGGTGTAGGGACCGGAGGGGGTTACAAAGATATGGAGGGGTGTAGGGGCCAAAGCGGGTTACAGAGACAGGGTGGGGTGTAGGGGCCGGAGGGGTGTAGGGGCCGGAGGGGGTTACAGAGACAGGGAGGGGTGTAGGGACTGGTGGGGTTACAGAGACGGGGGGGCGTGTAGGGACTGGAGGGGGTTACAGAGACAGGGAGAGGTGTAGGGGCTGCAGGGGGTTACAGAGACAGAGAGGTGTGTAGGGGTCGGAGGGGATTACAGAGACAGGGAGGGGTGTAGGGGGCAGAGGGGGTTACAGAGTCAGGGAGGGGTGTAGGGGCTGGAGGGGGTTACAGAGACAGGGCGGGGTGTAGGGACTGGAGGGGGTTACAGAGACAGGGAGGGGTGTAGGGACTGGAGGGGTTTCCAGAGACAGGGAGGGGTGTCGGGACCGGAGGGGGTTACAAAGACATGGAGGGGTGTAGGGGCCAAAGGGGGTTACAGAGACAGGGAGGGGTGTAGGGGCTGGAGGGAGTTACAGAGACGGGGAGGGTTGTAGGGGCCGGAGAGGGTTACAGAGACAGGGAGGGTTGTAGGGATCGGAGGGGGTTACAGAGATGGGGAGGGGTGTAGGGGAGGGAAGGGGTGACAGAGACAGGGAGGGTTGTAGGAGCTGGAGGGAGTTACAGAGACACGGAGGGGTGTAGGGGCTGGAGGGGGTTACAGAGACAGGGAGGGGTGTCGGGGCCGGAGGGGTTTACAGAGACAGGGAGGGGTGTAGGGGCCGGAGGGAGTTACAGAGACAGGGAGGGGTGTAGGGGCCGGAGGGGGTTACAGAGACAGGGAGGGGTGCAGGGACTGGTGGGGTTACAGAGACGGGGGGGGCGTGTAGGGACTGGTGGGGGTTACAGAGACAGGGAGAGGTGTAGGGGCTGGAGGGGGTTACAGAGACAGGGAGGTGTGTAGGGGTCGGAGGGGGTTCCAGAGACAGGGAGTGGTGTAGGGGCTGGAGGGGGTTACAGAGACAGAGGGTTGTAGGTGCCGGAGGGGGTTACAGAGACAGGGTGGGGTGTAGGGGCCAGAGGGGGTTACAGAGTCAGGGAGGGGTGTAGCGGCTGGAGGGGTTTACAGAGACAGGGAGGGGTGTAGGGACTGGAGGGGGTTACAGAGACAGGGAGCGGTGTAGGGGCCGGAGGGGGTTACAGAGATGTGGAGGGGTGTAGTGGCCGGAGGGTGTTACAGAGCCGGGGAGGGGTGTAGGGGCTGGAGGGGTTTACAGAGACAGGGAGGGGTGTAGGGACTGGAGGGGGTTACAGAGACAGGGAGCGGTGTAGGGGCCGGAGGGGGTTACAGAGATGTGGAGGGGTGTAGTGGCCGGAGGGTGTTACAGAGCCGGGGAGGGGTGTAGGGGCTGGAGGGGTTTACAGAGACAGGGAGGGGTGTAGGGGCCGGAGGGGGTTACAGAGACAGGGAGGGGTGTAGGGGCTGGAGGGGGTTACAGAGACAGGGAGGGGTGTAGGGGCGGAGGGGGTTACAGAGACAGGGAGGGGTGTAGGGACTGGAGGGGGTTACAGAGACAGGGAGCGGTGTAGGGGCCGGAGGGGGTTACAGAGATGGGGAGGGGTGTAGTGGCCGGAGGGTGTTACAGAGCCGGGGAGGGGTGTAGGGGCTGGAGGGGTTTACAGAGACAGGGAGGGGTGTAGGGGCCGGAGGGGGTTACAGAGACAGGGAGGGGTGTAGGGGCTGGAGGGGGTTACAGAGACAGGGAGGGGTGTAGGGGCGGAGGGGGTTACAGAGACAGGGAGGGGTGTAGGGACTGGAGGGTGTTACAGAGACAGGGAGCGGTGTAGGGGCTGGAGGGGTTTACAGAGACAGGGAGGGGTGTAGGGGCCGGAGGGGGTTACAGAGAGAGGGAGGGGTGTAGGGGCTGGAGGGGGTTACAGAGACAGGGAGGGGTGTAGGGGCGGAGGGGGTTACAGAGACAGGGAGGGGTGTAGGGACTGGAGGGGGTTACAGAGACAGGGAGCGGTGTAGGGGCCGGAGGGGGTTACAGAGATGGGGAGGGGTGTAGGGGCCGGAGGGGTTTACAGAGACAGGGAGGGGTGTAGGGGCCGGAGGGAGTTACAGAGACAGGGAGGGGTGTAGGGGCCGGAGGGGGTTACAGAGACAGGGAGGGGTGTAGGGACTGGAGGGGGTTACAGAGACAGGGAGGGGTGTAGGGGCTGGAGGGGGTTACAGAGACAGGGAGGGGTGTAGGGACTGGAGTGGGTTACAGAGACAGGGAGGGGTGTAGGGACTGGAGTGGGTTACAGAGCCGGGGAGGGGTGTAGGGGCTGGAGGGGGTTACAGAGACAGGCAGGGGTGTAGGGGCTGGAGGGAGTTACAGAGACAGGGAGGTGTGTAGGGGTTGGAGGGGTTACAGAGACAGGGAGGGGTGTAGGGGCTGGAGGGGGTTACAGGGACAGGGAGGGGTGTAGGGGCCAGAGGGATTACAGAGACAGGGAGGGGTGTAGGGGCTGGAGGGGGTTACAGAGACAGGGAGGGGTGTAGGTGCCGGAGGGGATTACAGAGACGGGGAGGCGTGTAGGGGCCGGAGGGGGTTACAGGGACAGGGAGGAGTGTAGGGACTGGAGGGGTTTTCAGAGACAGGGAGGGGTGTAGGGGAGGGAGGGGGTTACAGAGACAGGGAGGGGTGTAGGGACCGGAGGGGGTTACAAAGACATGGAGGGGTGTAGGGGCTGGAGGGAGTTACAGAGACAGGGAGGGGTGTAGGGGCCGGAGGGGGTTACAGAGACGGGGAGGGTTGTAGGGGCTAGAGGGGGGTTACAGAGACAGGGAGGGTTCTAGGGATCGGAGGGGGTTACAGAGATGGGGAGGGGTGTAGGGGAGGGAAGGGGTGACAGAGACGGGGAGAGGTGTAGGAGCTGGAGGGAGTTACAGAGACACGGAGAGGTGTAGGGGCTGGAGGGGGTTACAGAGACAGGGAGGGGTGTAGGGGCCGGAGGGAGTTACAGAGACAGGGAGGGGTGTAGGGGCCGGAGGGGGTTACAGAGACAGGGAGGGGTGTAGGGACTGGTGGTGTTGCCGAGACAGGGAGCGGTGTAGGGGCCGGAGGGGGTTACAGAGACAGGGAGGGGTGTAGGGGCCGGAGGGGGTTACAGAGAGAGGGAGGGGAGTAGGGGCCGGAGGGGGTTACAGAGATGGGGAGGGGTGTAGTGGCCGGAGGGTGTTACAGAGCCGGGGAGGGGTGTAGGGGCTGGAGGGGGTTACAGAGACAGGGAGGGGTGTAGGGGCCGGAGGGGGTTACAGAGACAGGGAGGGGAGTAGGGGCCGGAGGGGGTTACAGAAACAGGGAGGGGTGTAGGGGCCGGAGGGGGTTACAGAGACAGGGAGGGGTGTAGGGGCCAGAGGGGGTTACAGAGACAGGGAGGGGTGTAGGGGCCAGAGGGGGTTACAGAGACAGGGAGTGGTGTAGAGGCCGGAGGGGGTTACAGAGACAGGGAGGGGTGTAGGGGCCAGAGGGGGTTACAGAGACAGGGAGGGGTGTAGGGGCCGGAGGGGGTTACAGAGACAGGGAGTGGTGTAGAGGCCGGAGGGGGTTACAGAGACAGGGAGGGGTGTAGGGGCCAGAGGGGGTTACAGAGACAGGGAGGGGTGTAGGGGCCGGAGGGTGTTACAGAGACGGGGAGGGGTGTATGGGTTGGAGGGGGTTACAGAGACAGGGAGGGGTGTAGGGGATGGAGGGGTTACAGAGACAGGGAGGGGTGTAGGGGTCAGGGGGGTTACAGAGACAGGGAGGGGTGTAGGGTCTGGAGGAGGTTACAGAGACGGGGAGGGGTGTAGGGACCGGAGGGGGTTACAAAGACATGGAGGGGTGTAGGGGCCAAAGGGGGTTACAGAGACAGGGAGGGGTGTAGGGGCTGGAGGGAGTTATAGAGACGGGGAGGGTTGTAGGGGCCGGAGAGGGTTACAGAGACAGGGAGGGTTGTAGGGATCGGAGGGGGTTACAGAGATGGGGAGGGGTGTAGGGGAGGGAAGGGGTGACAGAGACGGGGAGGCGTGTAGGAGCTGGAGGGAGTTACAGAGACATGGAGGGGTGTAGGGGCTGGAGGGGGTTACAGAGACAGGGAGGGGTGTAGGGGCCGGAGGGGTTTACAGAGACAGGGAGGAGTGTAGGGGCCGGAGGGAGTTACAGAGACAGGGAGGGGTGTAGGGGCCGGAGGGGGTTACAGAGTCAGGGAGGGGTGTAGGGACTGGAGGGGGTTACAGAGACAGGGAGGGGTGTAGGGGCTGGAGGGGGTTACAGAGACAGGGAGGGGTGTAGGGACTGGAGGGGGTTACAGAGACAGGGAGAGGTGTAGGGGCTGGAGGGGGTTACAGAGACAGGGAGGGGTGTAGGGGCTGGAGGGGGTTACAGAGACAGGGAGAGGTGTAGGGGCCGGAGGGGGTTACAGAGACAGAGGGTTGTAGGGGCCGGAGGGGGTTACAGAGACAGGGAGGGGTGTAGGGGCCAGAGGGGGTTACAGAGTCAGGGAGGGGTGTAGGGACTGGAGGGGGTTACAGAGACAGGGAGCGGTGTAGGGACTGGAGGGGTTACAAAGACATGGAGGGGTGTAGGGGCCAAAGGGGGTTACAGAGACAGGGAGGGGTGTAGGGGCTGGAGGGAGTTACAGAGACGGGGAGGGTTGTAGGGGCCGGAGGGGGTTACAGAGACAGGGAGGGGTGTAGGGACTGGTGGGGTTACAGAGACGGGGGGGCGTGTAGGGGCTGGAGGGGGTTACAGAGACAGGGAGGTGTGTAGGGGTCGGAGGGGATTACAGAGACAGGGAGTGGTGTAGGGCCTGGAGGGGGTTACAGAGACAGGGAGAGGTGTAGGGGATGGAGGGGGTTACAGAGACAGAGGGTTGTAGGGGCCGGAGGGGGTTACAGAGTCAGGGAGGGGTGTAGGGACCGGAGGGGGTTACAAAGATATGGAGGGGTGCAGGGGCCAAAGCGGGTTACAGAGACAGGGAGGGGTGTAGGGGCCGGAGGGGTTTACAGAGACAGGGAGGGGTGTAGGGGCCGGAGGGGGTTACAGAGACAGGGAGGGGTGTAGGGACTGGTGGGGTTACAGAGACGGGGGGGCGTGTAGGGACTGGAGGGGGTTACAGAGACAGGGAGAGGTGTAGGGGATGGAGGTGGTTACAAAGACAGAGGGTTGTAGGGGCCGGAGGGGGTTACAGAGTCAGGGAGGGGTGTAGGGACCGGAGGGGGTTACAAAGATATGGAGGGGTGTAGGGGCCAAAGCGGGTTACAGAGACAGGGAGGGGTGTAGGGGCCGGAGGGGTGTAGGGGCCGGAGGGGGTTACAGAGACAGGGAGGGGTGTAGGGACTGGTGGGGTTACAGAGACGGGGGGGCGTGTAGGGACTGGAGGGGGTTACAGAGACAGGGAGAGGTGTAGGGGCTGGAGGGTGTTACAGAGACAGGGAGAGCTGTAGTGGCTGGTGGGGGTTACAGAGACAGAGGGTTGTAGGGGCCGGAGGTGGTTACAGAGACAGGGAGGGGTGTACGGGAGGGAAGGGGTGACAGAGACGGGGAGGGGTGTAGGAGCTGGAGGGAGTTACAGAGACACGGAGGGGTGTAGGGGCTGGAGGGGGTTACAGAGACAGGGAGGGTTGTAGGGGCCGGAGGGGTTTACAGAGACAGGGAGGGGTGTAGGGGCCGGAGGGGATTACAGAGACAGGGAGGGGTGTAGGGGCCGGAGGGGGTTACAGAGACAGGGAGGGGTGTAGGGACTGGAGGGGGTTACAGAGACAGAGGGTTGTAGGTGCCGGAGGGGGTTACAGAGACAGGGAGGGGTGTAGGGACTGGAGGGGGTTACAAAGACATGGAGGGGTGTAGTGGCCAAAGGGGGTTACAGAGACAGGGAGGGGTGTAGGGGCCGGAGGGGTTTACAGAGACAGGGAGGTGTGTAGGGGCCGGAGGGGGTTACAGAGACAGGGAGGGGTGTAGGGACTGGTGGGGTTAAACAGACGGGGGGGCGTGTAGGGACTGGAGGGGGTTACAGAGACAGGGAGAGGTGTAGGGGCTGCAGGGGGTTACAGAGACAGAGAGGTGTGTAGGGGTCGGAGGGGATTACAGAGACAGGGAGGGGTGTAGGGGGCAGAGGGGGTTACAGAGTCAGGGAGGGGTGTAGGGGCTGGAGGGGGTTACAGAGACAGGGCGGGGTGTAGGGACTGGAGGGGGTTACAGAGACAGGGAGGGGTGTAGGGACTGGAGGGGTTTCCAGAGACAGGGAGGGGTGTCGGGACCGGAGGGGGTTACAAAGACATGGAGGGGTGTAGGGGCCAAAGGGGGTTACAGAGACAGGGAGGGGTGTAGGGGCTGGAGGGAGTTACAGAGACGGGGAGGGTTGTAGGGGCCGGAGGGGGTTACAGAGACAGGGAGGGTTGTAGGGATCGGAGGGGGTTACAGAGATGGGGAGGGGTGTAGGGGAGGGAAGGGGTGACAGAGACAGGGAGGGTTGTAGGAGCTGGAGGGAGTTACAGAGACACGGAGGGGTGTAGGGGCTGGAGGGGGTTACAGAGACAGGGAGGGGTGTCGGGGCCGGAGGGGTTTACAGAGACAGGGAGGGGTGTAGGGGCCGGAGGGAGTTACAGAGACAGGGAGGGGTGTAGGGGCCGGAGGGGGTTACAGAGACAGGGAGGGGTGCAGGGACTGGTGGGGTTACAGAGACGGGGGGGCGTGTAGGGACTGGTGGGGGTTACAGAGACAGGGAGAGGTGTAGGGGCTGGAGGGGGTTACAGAGACAGGGAGGTGTGTAGGGGTCGGAGGGGGTTCCAGAGACAGGGAGTGGTGTAGGGGCTGGAGGGGGTTACAGAGACAGAGGGTTGTAGGTGCCGGAGGGGGTTACAGAGACAGGGTTGTGTGTAGGGGCCAGAGGGGGTTACAGAGTCAGGGAGGGGTGTAGCGGCTGGAGGGGGTTACAGAGACAGGGAGGGGTGTAGGGACTGGAGGGGGTTCCAGAGACAGGGAGCGGTGTAGGGGCCGGAGGGGGTTACAGAGATGTGGAGGGGTGTAGTGGCCGGAGGGTGTTACAGAGCCGGGGAGGGGTGTAGGGGCTGGAGGGGTTTACAGAGACAGGGAGGGGTGTAGGGGCCGGAGGGGGTTACAGAGACAGGGAGGGGTGTAGGGGCTGGAGGGGGTTACAGAGACAGGGAGGGGTGTAGGGGCGGAGGGGGTTACAGAGACAGGGAGGGGTGTAGGGACTGGAGGGGGTTACAGAGACAGGGAGCGGTGTAGGGGCCGGAGGGGGTTACAGAGATGGGGAGGGGTGTAGTGGCCGGAGGGTGTTACAGAGCCGGGGAGGGGTGTAGGGGCTGGAGGGGTTTACAGAGACAGGGAGGGGTGTAGGGGCCGGAGGGGGTTACAGAGACAGGGAGGGGTGTAGGGGCTGGAGGGGGTTACAGAGACAGGGAGGGGTGTAGGGGCGGAGGGGGTTACAGAGACAGGGAGGGGTGTAGGGACTGGAGGGTGTTACAGAGACAGGGAGCGGTGTAGGGGCTGGAGGGGTTTACAGAGACAGGGAGGGGTGTAGGGGCCGGAGGGGGTTACAGAGAGAGGGAGGGGTGTAGGGGCTGGAGGGGGTTACAGAGACAGGGTGGGGTGTAGGGTCTGGAGGAGGTTACAGAGATGGGGAGGGGTGTAGGAACCGGAGGGGGTTACAAAGACATGGAGGGGTGTAGGGGCCAAAGGGGGTTACAGAGACAGGGAGGGGTGTAGGGGCTGGAGGGAGTTACAGAGACGGGGAGGGTTGTAGGGGCCGGAGGGGGTTACAGAGACAGGGAGGGTTGTAGGGATCGGAGGGGGTTACAGAGATGGGGAGGGGTGTAGGGGAGGGAAGGGGTGACAGAGACGGGGAGGCGTGTAGGAGCTGGAGGGAGTTACAGAGACATGGAGGGGTGTAGGGGCTGGAGGGGGTTACAGAGACCGGGTGGGGTGTAGGGGCCGGAGGGGTTTACAGAGACTGGGAGGAGTGTAGGGGCCGGAGGGAGTTACAGAGACAGGGAGGGGTGTAGGGGCCGGAGGGGGTTACAGAGTCAGGGAGGGGTGTAGGGACTGGAGGGGGTTACAGAGACAGGGAGGGGTGTAGGGGCTGGAGGGGGTTACAGAGACAGGGAGGGGTGTAGGGACTGGAGGGGGTTACAGAGACAGGGAGAGGTGTAGGGGCTGGAGGGGGTTACAGAGACAGGGAGGGGTGTAGGGGCTGGAGGGGGTTACAGAGACAGGGAGAGGTGTAGGGGCCGGAGGGGGTTACAGAGACAGAGGGTTGTAGGGGCCGGAGGGGGTTACAGAGACAGGGAGGGGTGTAGGGGCCAGAGGGGGTTACAGAGTCAGGGAGGGGTGTAGGGACTGGAGGGGGTTACAGAGACAGGGAGCGGTGTAGGGACTGGAGGGGGTTACAAAGACATGGAGGGGTGTAGGGGCCAAAGGGGGTTACAGAGACAGGGAGGGGTGTAGGGGCTGGAGGGAGTTACAGAGACGGGGAGGGTTGTAGGGGCCGGAGGGGGTTACAGAGACAGGGAGGGGTGTAGGGACTGGTGGGGTTACAGAGACGGGGGGGGCGTGTAGGGGCTGGAGGGGGTTACAGAGACAGGGAGGTGTGTAGGGGTCGGAGGGGATTACAGAGACAGGGAGTGGTGTAGGGGCTGGAGGGGGTTACAGAGACAGGGAGAGGTGTAGGGGATGGAGGGGGTTACAGAGACAGAGGGTTGTAGGGGCCGGAGGGGGTTACAGAGTCAGGGAGGGGTGTAGGGACCGGAGGGGGTTACAAGATATGGAGGGGTGCAGGGGCCAAAGCGGGTTACAGAGACAGGGAGGGGTGTAGGGGCCGGAGGGGTTTACAGAGACAGGGAGGGGTGTAGGGGCCGGAGGGGGTTACAGAGACAGGGAGGGGTGTAGGGACTGGTGGGGTTACAGAGACGGGGGGGCGTGTAGGGCCTGGAGGGGGTTACAGAGACAGGGAGAGGTGTAGGGGATGGAGGGGGTTACAAAGACAGAGGGTTGTAGGGGCCGGAGGGGGTTACAGAGTCAGGGAGGGGTGTAGGGACCGGAGGGGGTTACAAAGATATGGAGGGGTGTAGGGGCCAAAGCGGGTTACAGAGACAGGGAGGGGTGTAGGGGCCGGAGGGGTGTAGGGGCCGGAGGGGTGTAGGGGCCGGAGGGGGTTACAGAGACAGGGAGGGGTGTAGGGACTGGTGGGGTTACAGAGACGGGGGGGCGTGTAGGGACTGGAGGGGGTTACAGAGACAGGGAGAGGTGTAGGGGCTGGAGGGTGTTACAGAGACAGGGAGAGCTGTAGGGGCTGGTGGGGGTTACAGAGACAGAGGGTTGTAGGGGCCGGAGGGGGTTACAGAGACAGGGAGGGGTGTAGGGGAGGGAAGGGGTGACAGAGACGGGGAGGGGTGTAGGAGCTGGAGGGAGTTACAGAGACACGGAGGGGTGTAGGGGCTGGAGGGGGTTACAGAGACAGGGAGGGTTGTAGGGGCCGGAGGGGTTTACAGAGACAGGGAGGGGTGTAGGGGCCGGAGCGGATTACAGAGACAGGGAGGGGTGTAGGGGCCGGAGGGGGTTACAGAGACAGGGAGGGGTGTAGGGACTGGAGGGGGTTACAGAGACAGAGGGTTGTAGGTGCCGGAGGGGGTTACAGAGACAGGGAGGGGTGTAGGGACTGGAGGGGGTTACAAAGACATGGAGGGGTGTAGTGGCCAAAGGGGGTTACAGAGACAGGGAGGGGTGTAGGGGCCGGAGGGGTTTACAGAGACAGGGAGGTGTGTAGGGGCCGGAGGGGGTTACAGAGACAGGGAGGGGTGTAGGGACTGGTGGGGTTACAGAGACGGGGGGGCGTGTAGGGACTGGAGGGGGTTACAGAGACAGGGAGGGGTGTAGGGGCTGCAGGGGTTTACAGAGACAGGGAGGGGTGTAGGGGCCGGAGGGAGTTACAGAGACAGGGAGGGGTGTAGGGGCCGGAGGGGGTTACAGAGACAGGGAGGGGTGCAGGGACTGGTGGGGTTACAGAGACGGGGGGGGCGTGTAGGGACTGGTGGGGGTTACAGAGACAGGGAGAGGTGTAGGGGCTGGAGGGGGTTACAGAGACAGGGAGGTGTGTAGGGGTCGGAGGGGGTTCCAGAGACAGGGAGTGGTGTAGGGGCTGGAGGGGGTTACAGAGACAGAGGGTTGTAGGTGCCGGAGGGGGTTACAGAGACAGGGTGGGGTGTAGGGGCCAGAGGGGGTTACAGAGTCAGGGAGGGGTGTAGCGGCTGGAGGGGGTTACAGAGACAGGGAGGGGTGTAGGGACTGGAGGGGGTTACAGAGACAGGGAGCGGTGTAGGGGCCGGAGGGGGTTACAGAGATGGGGAGGGGTGTAGTGGCCGGAGGGTGTTACAGAGCCGGGGAGGGGTGTAGGGGCTGGAGGGGTTTACAGAGACAGGGAGGGGTGTAGGGGCCGGAGGGGGTTACAGAGACAGGGAGGGGTGTAGGGGCTGGAGGGGGTTACAGAGACAGGGAGGGGTGTAGGGGCGGAGGGGGTTACAGAGACAGGGAGGGGTGTAGGGACTGGAGGGTGTTACAGAGACAGGGAGCGGTGTAGGGGCTGGAGGGGTTTACAGAGACAGGGAGGGGTGTAGGGGCCGGAGGGGGTTACAGAGAGAGGGAGGGGTGTAGGGGCTGGAGGGGGTTACAGAGACAGGGTGGGGTGTAGGGGCGGAGGGGGTTACAGAGACAGGGAGGGGTGTAGGGACTGGAGGGGGTTACAGAGACAGGGAGCGGTGTAGGGGCCGGAGGGGGTTACAGAGATGGGGAGGGGTGTAGTGGCCGGAGGGTGTTACAGAGCCGGGGAGGGGTGTAGGGGCTGGAGGGGGTTACAGAGACAGGGAGGGGTGTAGGGGCCGGAGGGGTTTACAGAGACAGGGAGGGGTGTAGGGGCCGGAGGGAGTTACAGAGACAGGGAGGGGTGTAGGGGCCGGAGGGGGTTACAGAGACAGGGAGGGGTGTAGGGACTGGAGGGGGTTACAGAGACAGGGAGGGGTGTAGGGGCTGGAGGGGGTTACAGAGACAGGGAGGGGTGTAGGGACTGGAGGGGGTTACAGAGACAGGGAGAGGTGTAGGGGCTGGAGGGGGTTACAGAGACAGGGAGGGGTGTAGGGGCTGGAGGGGGTTACAGAGACAGAGGGTTGTAGGGGCCGGAGGGGGTTACAGAGACAGGGAGGGTTGTAGGGGCCAGAGGGGGTTACAGAGACAGGGAGGGGTGTAGGGGCTGGAGGGAGTTACAGAGACGGGGAGGGTTGTAGGGGCCGGAGGGGGTTACAGAGACAGGGAGGGGTGTAGGGACTGGTGGGGTTACAGAGACGGGGGGGGCGTGTAGGGGCTGGAGGGGGTTACAGAGACAGGGAGGTGTGTAGGGGTCGGAGGGGATTACAGAGACAGGGAGTGGTGTAGGGGCTGGAGGGGGTTACAGAGACAGGGAGAGGTGTAGGGGCTGGAGGGGGTTACAGAGACAGAGGGTTGTAGGGGCCGGAGGGGGTTACAGCGTCAGGGAGGGGTGTAGGGACCGGAGGGGGTTACAAAGAAATGGAGGGGTGTAGGGGCCAAAGCGGGTTACAGAGACAGGGAGGGGTGTAGGGGAGGGAAGGGGTGACAGAGACGGGGAGGGGTGTAGGAGCTGGAGGGAGTTACAGAGACACGGAGGGGTGTAGGGGCTGGAGGGGGTTACAGAGACAGGGAGGGGTGTAGGGGCCGGAGGGAGTTACAGAGACAGGGAGGGGTGTAGGGGCCGGAGGGGTTTACAGAGACAGGGAGGGGTGTAGGGACTGGTGGGGTTACAGAGACGGGGGGGGCGTGTAGGGACTGGTGGGGGTTACAGAGACAGGGAGAGTTGTAGGGGCTGGAGTGGGTTACAGAGTCAGGGAGGTGTGTAGGGGTCGGAGGGGGTTCCAGAGACAGGGAGGGGTGTAGGGACTGGAGGGGGTTACAAAGACATGGAGGGGTGTAGGGGCCAAAGGGGGTTACAGAGACAGGGAGGGGTGTAGGGGCCGGAGGGGTTTACAGAGACAGGGAGGGGTGTAGGGGCCGGAGGGAGTTACAGAGACAGGGAGGGGTGTAGGGGCCGGAGGGGGTTACAGAGACAGGGAGGGGTGTAGGGACTGGTGGGGTTACAGAGACGGGGGGGCGTGTAGGGACTGGAGGGGGTTACAGAGACAGGGAGAGGTGTAGGGGCTGCAGGGGGTTACAGAGACAGAGAGGTGTGTAGGGGTCGGAGGGGATTACAGAGACAGGGAGTAGTGTAGGGGCTGGAGGGGGTTACAGAGACAGGGAGAGCTGTAGGGGCCGGAGGGGGTTACAGAGACCGGGAGGGGTGTAGGGGGCAGAGGGGGTTACAGAGACAGGGAGGGGTGTAGGGGCTGGAGGGGGTTACAGAGACAGGGCGGGGTGTAGGGACTGGAGGGGGTTACAGAGACAGGGACGGGTGTAGGGACTGGAGGGGTTTCCAGAGACAGGGAGGGGTGTAGGGACCGGAGGGGGTTACAAAGACATGGAGGGGTGTAGGGGCCAAAGGGGGTTACAGAGACAGGGAGGGGTGTAGGGGCTGGAGAGAGTTACAGAGACGGGGAGGGTTGTAGGGGCCGGAGGGGGTTACAGAGACAGGGAGGGTTGTAGGGATCGGAGGGGGTTACAGAGATGGGGAGGGGTGTAGGGGAGGGAAGGGGTGACAGAGACAGGGAGGGGTGTAGGAGCTGGAGGGAGTTACAGAGACACGGAGGGGTGTAGGGGCTGGAGGGGGTTACAGAGACAGGGAGGTGTGTAGGGGCCGGAGGGGTTTACAGAGACAGGGAGGGGTGTAGGGGCCGGAGGGAGTTACAGAGACAGGGAGGGGTGTAGGGGCCGGAGGGGGTTACAGAGACAGGGAGGGGTGGAGGGACTGGTGGGGTTACAGAGACGGGGGGGGGCGTGTAGGGACTGGTGGGGGTTACAGAGACAGGGAGAGGTGTAGGGGCTGGAGGGGGTTACAGAGACAGGGAGGTGTGTAGGGGCCGGAGGGGGTTCCAGAGACAGGGAGTGGTGTAGGGGCTGGAGGGGGTTACAGAGACAGAGGGTTGTAGGGGCCGGAGGGGGTTACAGAGACAGGGTGGGGTGTAGGGGCCAGAGCGGGTTACAGAGTCAGGGAGGGGTGTCGCGGCTGGAGGGGGTTACAGAGACAGGGAGGGGTGTAGGTACTGGAGGGGGTTACAGAGACAGGGAGCGGTGTAGGGGCCGGAGGGGGTTACAGAGATGGGGAGGGGTGTAGTGGCCGGAGGGTGTTACAGAGCCGGGGAGGGGTGTAGGGTCTGGAGGGGTTTACAGAGACAGGGAGGGGTGTAGGGGCCGGAGGGGGTTACAGAGACAGGGAGGGGTGTAGGGGCTGGAGGGGGTTACAGAGACAGGGAGGGGTGTAGGGGCCGGAGGGGGTTACAGAGACAGGGAGGGGTGTAGACGCTGGAGGGGGTTACAGAGACAGGGAGGGGTGTAGAGGTCAGAAGGGGTTACAGGGACAGGGAGGGGTGTAGGGACTGGAGGGGGTTACAGAGACAGGGAGGGGTGTAGGGGCTGGAGGGGGTTACAGAGACAGGGAGGGGTGTAGGGGCGGAGGGGGTTACAGAGACAGGGAGGGGTGTAGGGTCTGGAGGGTTTACAGAGACAGGGAGGGGTGTAGGTACTGGAGGGGTTACAGAGACAGGGAGGGGTGTAGGTACTGGAGGGGTTACAGACACAGGGAGGGGTGTAGGGACTGGAGAGGGTTGATAAGGGATTACAGGGACAGAAAGTTCGGAGTCATATGACTTACGATTCAGAGAACCAGCCTTTCCAGTTGGCAGCCATAAAGTATAAAGGAAAGCAGTCGTAATCCGTGAAGGTCATCAGATAGTAATCTGTGAACATTGGGAGACCGGTTCAGATCAGATCTGCACTTGACAGCGAGGCACAGGGTGGGGAGGGTGACGTGATGTGACATGTGTGGGGGAGAGAGACAGAGAGATGAGAGGGAGAGAGAGGCAGAGAAAGAGACAGACGGACAAAGAGAGATTTATCGAGAGAGACGGACAGGCAGTAGGAGGGTGAGAGAAGATCGTGTTGAGGGAAGTGATTCTCTCTCCTGGTTGGGCAGTTGTGGACGAGCGCGGAGGGAGTGGGGTGTAGAGTGATGTCACTTACTTCCTTGCTCAAATACATTCCAGTTATTACACAGCAGCCCAGCGCGGGGGATCTCCGGGGTTCCAGCGAAAACCGGGCCGAGGAGCATGGCGTTTTTGGGAACACCAAATTTCTGGAAGGGAACCGTAAGCGGGCCCTTCAGGCAGGTCTTGTTCTGGGGGAAGTAGCGGTACATCACGGACTGTGGAAAGAGGGGAAACAGGACAGGTTACAGAGGGATGCACTCGGACCCCGAGAGACCCCTGAACTGGACTCGTAGATCCCCGAGAGACCCCAGACACAGAGATGGGGGCCACTGAGAGACACAGCCCCTGCCACCGTCCCCCACCCCCCCCGTGCCCAGACCTGGACACGGACGATCTGGAGAAACGTCATGCACCGATGTCAAGACCGCAGATACGGGCACAGAGAACCTCAGGGTCTCCCACCTAGAACTCCCGACGCAAGACCTGAGGATCTCTGAGACCCCTAACCCAGACCGGGACACGATCAGGCGACTCCAATCCAAGACACAGAGATCGCAAGAGGCCTACTGATCCAGACATGGCGTCCCACCAACAGTCCGGACATCTGTGGTGTGGGTTTCCGTGCTGAGCGAGATCTGAGAGGGCTGTGTGAGGAAGGAGAACCTCAGAACTAAAGAACCTATTTTTGAGCTTCAGAAAGGGGAAGGAGGGCAAACATTGGGGTATTGGCAGAGAAGAGGGTCAGCACCTTTAAACTTGGCCGGCAACATTTCGGGTGGCCTGTCCTGGGCCCAGCACAGGGAAGGTTTGCCAGTGTCTCTAACTTCTGGGGACATTCCAGAGGATTGGCTAGATAACAAGCACTCCAACAAACTTCAACAGAGGTACTGTTGATAGTATCCCGACTGGCTACTATGGCAACTCGAATGCGCGCTCCCCCCACCCCCAAACCCGTCCAACGAATGTATGCTGACATTGGGGAGGGTTCAAAGAAGGTTCACAAAAATGATTCTGGGATCCAACTGTTTATCATATGAGGAGCGTTTGGTATCACCAGGCCTCTCCTCACTGGAACTCAGAAGAATGAGGGGTGACCTCATTGAAACCTATCGAATGTTGAAAGAGTGGATGTGGAGAGGATGTTTCCTATAGTGGGGAGTCTAGGACCAGAGGACACAGACCGAGTGGATGTGGAGAGGATGTTTCCTATAGTGGGGGAGTCTAGGACCAGAGGACACAGATAGAGTGGATATGGAGAGGATGTTTCCTATAGTGGGGGAGTCTAGGACCAGAGGACACAGATAGGATGGATATGGAGAGGATGTTTCCTATAGTGGGGGAGTCTAGGACCAGAGGACACAGATAGAGTGGATGTGGAGAGGATGTTTCCTGTAGTGGGGGAGTCTAGGACCAGAGGACACAGATAGAGTGGATGTGGAGAGGATGTTTCCTATCGTGGGGGAGTCTGGGACCAGAGGCACAGCCTCAGAGTAGAGGGACGTCCTCTTAGAATAGAGATGAGGAGGAATTTCAGAGGGTGGTGAATCTGTGAAATTTGTTGCCACAGGTGACTATGCAGGCCAAGTCATTGGGTATATCTAAGGCAGTGGTTGATAGATCCTTGATTAGTCAGGGAATGAAGGGATACGGGAGAAGGCAGGAGATTGGGGCTGAGAGGGAAAATGGATCAGCCATGAGGAAATGGCAGAGCAGATTCGATGGGCCGATGGCCTAATTCTGCTCCTGTGTCTTATGGTTTTCTGGACCGTAAGAAGCTGCACAGTGTGGACTCAGCCCAGTACATCATGGGCACTCGGTAAAATCTCCAGGAGGGACAGCCTCAAGAAGTGTCCATCCATCATCAAAGCTCCCCCACCACCCGGGCCGTGCCATCTTCTCACGGCTCCCATCGGGCAGGGGGTACGGGAGCCCCAAGACCCACACCACTGGGTTCAGGAACAGCGACTTCCCTTCGACCGTTCGGATCCTGAACCGACCGGCACAACCCTAATCACCGCCTCGGTACGACAGCACTCCGACCACTTTGCACTACAAGGGAAGGAGGAGGGGAACCGGGGGAGCTGATAGGAGGGTGAGGAGAAGAGGTAAGATTATGGGGGGGGCGTGGATAGGGGTCAGAGTGGGGAATTGAAGAAGAGGGAGGGTGAGGGGAAGAAAAGACCAGCAGTTAAAGACATCGATGTTCGTGCCATCAAGATGGAGACTACCCAGATGGAATATGTTGCTCTTCCAACCTGACAGTGGCCCCTCATCGTGGCAGGAGACTTTGAGGTTTCTTTGACTGCTGATATTTCCGAGTGAAAATGCAACTGGCCACCTCACCTTCTCAAACAGCAGGATGTCCACCTGTTGCCAGGTCTGTTTCCCGTTGTTCATAAATATATTACTGTAAACCCTCTCGTTAACCGCATCGTAGGAGAACGTCCCGTAGTCCGATGCAAGCTGGAGTGGGACAAACTGTGGAAGGGAGACAGCGAGTTAGGCAGTGATCACAACCCATAGGAGCAGAATTAGGCCATTCAGCCCATCGAGTCTGCTCTGCCATTCCATCATGGCTGATTTATTATCCCTCTCAACCCCATTCTCCTGCCTTCTCCCCGTAATCTTTGGTGTCCTGACTAATCACAAACCTATCAACCTCCACTTTAATTAGACTAAAGATTTGGCCTCCACAGCCGTGTGCGGCGATGAATTCCGCAGATTGGCCGCCCGGGAGGACTGAGAGCTGCCAGGAGGAGGGGATTCAGATTCCGATTCCGGTTCACATTCAGATCAATTGATCGCGTGTGCACGTGAAACGCCTCGCTCGCGCTAGCAACCAGCACAATGCAAGGAAGCGCCGGGGGCAGCCCGCAAGTGTCGCCGCACATTTCGGCGCCCACACCCCACACCGACGATGCTCGGCAGAACAACAGAAAACGCAGCGAGCAACAACGCGACAACAAAGCAAGCCTCGTTCACCCTTCCCACCCCACACACATACACCCAGGCCGTCTCCAGTCTCCAGTGGACTCACGGATATGCAGACATTGGGATTCAACTGGGTAGACTTCCAGATTCAGGTCTCCGGTTCTGGACTTCTGATAGGCCTTCGGCATCGACCCCAGTGTCACAATGGGGGGGGCATTGTGAGCAGAGGGTGGACCCAAATGCGAGACACAGACAGTGAGGTTAAGTAAATTGAGTTTATTGATTGATACCAGGAGAGCAAAGCAGGAGCAGGAATAGCAAACCGGACGAGGACTCAGGATTACGACTAGGCTGGGACTAAAGGTCTGGGCTAGGACTTGGAAACGAATCCCAGAACCAGGCATGGACATGACACGGGCTAGGGAGAGGAGGAACATGGGAACACAGAGCCTCGGTCTCGGGAGAGCAGGTACATGGAACCACGGACACATACACAGAACACAGAGTCGGGACCCCTCCTTGGGTACAGGACATAGGGCCAGGACTCATGACCACCCGTGGGGCAACGGCAAGACAGCCTGACTTACCCCACGGAGGCGAGGACAAGACAAGACAAAATGAAAGAACACGAGACAGTACCTATCTAGCTCCGGCGATAGAACTAGACAGAAGTGCAGGCAAGGGCTGCAGATGAGGGCTAGAGGCGAGGGGCAGAGAAGGGATTCAGACGGTGGGGGTAGGATAGGAATCACAGACTGCCGGGACCAGGACTTGACTTGGAACCTGGATGCTGCCAGGAACGGGACTTGACTCGGAACCTGGATGCTGCCAGGGCCAGGACTTGACTCAGAACCTGGATGCCGCCGGGTAGTGGCGAGCTCTCGACTCGGCCCGGGAACAGTAGACAGCGGTTCTTGATTCCCTCCGGCGGGTTAACTGACGGACCCACCTCGGTGTGGAAACTTTGCAGGCTTGCTTTGGCGAGGTAACTTGACAGGGGTGCTCCGGTGAGGAAAGGCGAATTACCGGCACGCTGTACCTTGGTGACTTTGCAGACGCTCTCACACCGAACGGCTGAAAGCCGGAGACTATAAACTACCGGTTCAGCCGAGAGTAAATTGCCTCCAATCACCAAAGCCGAGGGACACGGGAAAACAGGGAACCAAAGGGAAACAGGGAGTCAACGGTCCGGATCGTAACATAAACAAAGTAAATTTAAAGGGACCCCGATCTGGACCATGACACCCAGGGCCTCGAAATCCAGGCCTCGAGTTGGGACCCTCTGGTGACCAGGATCCTCAACACTAGGCCTCGACACCAGACCTCTAATGAACACTAGGCCTCAAGTGGCAGACTCTCCGATAACCCTACACTCCAGGTCTTGAACGCCTGTCTCTCCAATGACTCTCTAAGCACCAGGCCTTAAGTGGTGGACTCTCCGATTACTGGTACCCTGAACACTAGGCCTCGACACCGGGCTCTTCGATCACCAGAACCCTCGGCCTCAAAAGCTGGTCTCGGTGACTCGTGTACCTGAGGGTGCGGTCACCCACCCTCATACCCTCCTGTCCGATCCCTGATCCCAGAGAGAGGGGCACTGTGTGCTCGGATTCAGGGTGACCATGGGCACTCCTCCCCACAGGGGATTATGTGGGACACTCCACCTTCCTCAGGACGCCCCGCGATCCCTGTTTCTGGACCAAGTGAATTTCCGGAAAGCTCTGTCTGAAGTGTTGAATGGTTCAGGATGAGTGTCATTGGCCAGAGTCCCACTCGAGTGGCTCTTTTCTCAGAAGGCTGCTGCATCTGAGGGGCCACTCTCCTTGAAGTCAGTGTTTTACTTTCAACGGCCTCCACATTCCTTTTCCCTTTCCTTCGTGGCTATCTGGAGAAGACGAATCTCGTTGTACACTGAATGAGTACTTTGATGATAAGTGAGCCTGCGGGCACTTCTGAATGAAACCGTCAGCTCCACGTGACGGTTCTCCTGAGAAGTGAAAACAAATCAGATGGGGGCCCTCCGATATCCCACGGCTGTCTGCGTGATGCTATTACAGCCCGGGGCTCTGCGGAGTTCAGAGTTCAATTCCGGTGCCATCTGTAATGGGGTTTCCCCCGGGTGCTCTGGTACCCTCCCACAGTCCAAAGACGTACCGTTAGTAGGTTAATTTAACATTGCAAACTGGTTGGGCTGAAAGGGGCCTAAACAGATAGATCGATAGACAGGTAGGCAGATTTCTGGAGGCCGTCGGCAGACAGACTGAACTTCACAACCTCAAGAGATTCCGCAGGTGCTGGAAATCCAGAGCAACGCACGCGGAACGCTGGAGGAACCCGGCAGGTCGGGCAGTGCCTACGGAGGGGAGTAAACAGCCGACGTTTCGGGCCGAGGCCCTTTCGCCAGGACCGGAAAGGAAGCGGCGGGAGGAGTCGGAAGAGCAAGCGGCGGGAGGGAAGGGAGGGCAAGCTGGCAGGCGAAAGGTGAGACCGGGCGAGGGAGAAGGTGGGTGCCTGGGAGAGAGGGAGCAAGAAGCTGGGAGTTGATTGGTGGGAGAGGTGAAAGGGGCTGAAGGAGGAGGAATCTGATTGGAGAGGAGAGTGAACCATGGGAAGGAGGAGGGCAACTGGAGGGAGGTGAAGGGCAGGTGAGGACAAGAGAAGAGGTGCGAGGTCTCACCTATCACTTGCCAGCTTGTACTCCCGCCCCCTCCACTCCAACCCGACCTTGAAAGCCCTGTTAAAGTTATACTCACAACACTCACGATTCCATCCATTTGGTCCGGAGAAGCTGTGGGATTCGGGGGAGGGAAAACGGGAGAGAAATCAGTTGTCGCCCACTTGGGTCGAGGCAAAGCCGCTTGCCAACGAGCTGACCGTGCCCAAGCCGTGACTCTGGGACAGTGGACGACCGTCCACGGTTTCCAGACGGATTCTCGGGGAACTGTGCGTTTACCCGCGAGCAGCTCAACGTGGGGGGGGGCAGGGGGGTGCAAATCCTGACACCGTGGGGTCCCGGAGCACGTGCAGGCCACTCGGCCGACACTACCATACTGACCAAGGTGCCCGGGTGAACATGTCCCAGTTAGACCCCACGTTCGAAACGTTACCCCTCAGTTCCCTTTGAATCTTTATCCCCCCCCCCGACCTCACCTCTAACCTGTGCCCTCTGGTTTCAGACCCTGGGGAAAAGACTGTGACTGACCTCCTCATCGACACTCACGCCCCTGCAGTGATTTTATAAGGTCACCCCTCAGCCACAATCACCCCGGGAAAGTGGTGCCAGTCCGTTCAGTGTATCCCTGTAACTCACACCCCCAATCCCAGGAACATCACGCGGGATTTCCCCCACCCTCTTTCCAGACCGTTGTTACCCCCTCCCTCCTCGACCGCTCGGAGCCCAGAACTGCCTTCGCTATGGTCTGGAATTTCACTCACTGCAGCGTTGGGGGCTGTCCTGCGCAGAGGCCAGGGCCAGTAGGCAGAAGACGGGCAGAGCGGCCAGCAGCTTCATGCTGAGACACGGGACTCCAAGCTTCACCTGGGGACGGGGTGGAGAGCGTCCGGTCGGTTTCCTCAGCCGTGGGATGTTCACTGGGGGGGGGGGTGTGTCACAATATTCAATGGATGCAGGGAGGTCCAGACCTGTGTGTCCGATTCTCCAACCCCTCAGTGTATCAGTAAACACCCCCTACCCCTCCCAGACTCTGTTACCCCCTCCCTCTCCGTCTAACCCCTCCCAGACTCTGTTACACCCTCCCTCTCCATCCAACCCCTCCCAGACTCTGTAACCACCCCCTCCCCTACACCCCTCCCCGTCTCTGTAACCTCCTCCCTCCCCTACACCCCTCCCCGTCTCTGTAACCCTCTCCCTCCCCTACACCCCTCCCCATCTCCGTCACCTTCTCCCTCCCCTACACCCCTCCCCGTCTGAATCACCCCTCCTTCCCCTACACCCCTCCCATCTCCATCACCCCCTCCCTCCCCTACACCCCTCCCTGTCTCCGTCACCCCACCCTCCCCTACACCCCTCCCCGTCTCCGTCACCCCTCCCTCCCCTACACCCCTCCCGTCTCCGTCACCCCCTCCCTCCCCTACATCCCTCCCCATCTCCATCACCCCTCCCTGCCCTACAACCGTCCCCGTCTCCGTCACCCCCTCCCTCCCCTACACCCCTCCCGTCTCCATCACCCCCTCCCTCCCCTACACCCCTCCCCGTCTCCGTCACCCCCTCCCTCCCCTACAACCCTCCCCGTCTCCGTCACCCCCTCCCTCCCCTACACCCCTCCCGTCTCTGTCACCCCCTCCCTCCCCTACACCCCTCCCCATCTCCGTCACCCCTCCCTCCCCTACACCCCTCCCTCCCCTACAACCCTCCCCGTCTGAATCACCCCCTCCCTCCCCTACACCCCTCCCGTCTCCGTCACCCCCTCCCTCCCCTACACCCCTCCCCGTCTCCGTCACCCTCCCCCTCCCCGTCTCCGCACCCCCTCCCTCCCCTACACCCCTCCCCGTCTCCGTCACCCCCTCTCTCCCCCACACCCCTCCCCGTCTCCGTCACCCTCTCCCTCCCCTACACCCCTCCCCGTCTCTGTCACCCTCCCCCTCCCCTACACCCCTCCCCGTCACCGCACCCCCTCCCTCCCCTACACCCCTCCCCGTCTCCGTCACCCTCTCCCTCCCCTACGCCCCTCCCTGTCTCCCTCACCCCCTCCCTCCCCTACACCCCTCCCTGACTCCGTCACCCCCTCTCTCCCCCACACCCCTCCCCGTCTCCATCACCCCCTCCCTCCCCTACACCCCTCCCCGTCTCTGTCACCCCTCCCTCCCCCATACCCCTCCCCGTCTCCGTCACCTCCTCCCTCCCCTACACCCCTCCCCGTCTCCGTCACCCTCTCCCTCCCCTACACCCCTCCCCGTCTCTGTAACCCCCTCCGGCCCTTACACCCCTCGCTGTCTCTGTAACCCCCTCCGGCCCCTACACCCCTCCCCGTCTCCGTCACCCCCTCCCTCCCCTACGCCCCTCCCTGTCTCCGTCACCCCTCCCTCCCCTACTCCCCTCCCCGTCTCCGTTACCCCTCCCTCCCCTACAACCCTCCCCGTCTGAATCACCCCCTCCCTCCCCTACACCCCTCCCGTCTCTGTCACCCCCTCTCTCCCCTACACCCCTCCCTGTCTCCGTCACCCCCTCTCTCCCCCACACCCCTCCTCGTCTCCGTCACCCTCTCCCTCCCCTACGCCCCTCCCTGTCTCCCTCACCCCCTCCCTCCCCTACACCCCCCCTGTCTCCGTCACCCCCTCCCTCCCCGACACCCCTCCCTGTCTCCATCACCCCCTCCCTCCCCTACACCCCTCCCTCCCCCACACCCCTCCCCGTCTCCGTCACCCCCTCCCTCCCCTACACCCCTCCCCGTCTCCGTGACCCTCTCCCTCCCCTACACCCCTCCCCATCTCTGTCACCCTCTCCCTCCCCTACACCCCTCCCCGTCTCTGTAACCCCCTCCGGCCCTACACCCCTCCCCGTCTCTGTCACCCTCTCCCTCCCCGTCGCTGTCACTCCCTCCCTCCCCTACCACCCCCCGTCTCTGTCACCCTCTCCCTCCCCGTCTCTGTCACCCTCTCCCTCCCCGTCGCTGTAATCTGAGCCGGGAGTCTGGTGACAGTTTCCAGCTCTCCCTCCCCGTCTCTGTCACCCTCTCCCTCCCCGTCTCTGTCACCCTCTCCCTCCCCGTCTCTGTCACCCTCTCCCTCCCCGTCGCTGTAATCTGAGCCGGGAGTCTGGTGACAGTTTCCAGCTCTCACTCACCCATCGGCTGGTGACTGTTTGCTGAGACTGGGGGGTATGTGTGGTGCTGCCTTTGTCCTCACCCACACAGAGATAAACATCAGCTGATCCGTGCTGAGCAGGACGGTCGGCCCAAGCAGCCAATGAGGGCACCTGCCTGCTGACAACATGGGGGCCGAACCTGTTTCTGACCGGAGAAGGCATCGTGCCAAAAACTCTCTGGAAAGTTCCGCTTACCCAGGGGTCAGGGAGAGGAAGAGGCTGGTTACGAAACCAACAGGCAGCAGTGAGCAGCAACAATTACTGGGAGAGAGAGAGAGCCTTTCTGTACAGAAAGATCCCACTCGTTACCTGGAATCAACTGGTATAAGACCATAAGACATAGGAGCAGAATTAAGCCATTCAACCCATCGAGTCTGCTCTGCCATTCCACCATGGCTGACCCCAGATCCCACTCGACCCCATACACCTGCCTTCTCGCCAAATCCTTTGATGCCCTGACCGATCAGAAAATGATCAACTTCCGCCTTAAATATACCGACGGACTTGTAGATACCGGCTGGAGCTTCTGGAAATCATCTATTTGGATATGTCACTGGGACCGGACGAAATGTACCCCAGGCTACTGGCCGGGACCCCCTGTAAATACAGAAACACTCCCCAGGAACATCTGTAAATACCGACACTCTCCGAGCAATCACATATAAAGAGCTAGCTGCTGGATATTCCTTGTAAACATGAACACTCCCCCCCACCTTCTTTATAGGGCCTCTGCTCTTCCCCTGCAGTCCTGACGAAGGGTTCCGGCCCGAAACGTCGACTCATTGTTTCCACAGATGCTGCCCGACCTGCTGAGTTCCTCCAGCATGTTGTGAGTGTTGCTTTGACCCCAGCATCTGCAGATTATTTTGTGATCATAACTCCATCTCCTTTACCATAGCATTGGAGAGGGATAGGAACAGACAAGTTAGGGAAACGTTTAATTGGAGTAAGGGGAAATATGAGGCTATCAGGCAGGAACTTCGAAGCATAAATTGGGAACAGATGTTCTCAGGGAAACGTACGGCAGAAATGCGGCAAATGTTCAGGGGATATTTGCATAGAGTTCTGCAGAGGTACGTTCCAATGAGACAGGGAAAGGATGGTAGGGTACAGGAACCGTGGTGTACAAAGGCTGTTGTAAATCTAGTCAGGAAGAAAAGAAGAGCTTACGAAAAGTTCAAAAAGCTAGGTAATGATAGAGAGCTAGAAGATTATAAGGCTAGCAGGAAGGAGCTTAAGAAAGAAATTAGGAGAGCCAGAAGGGGCCATGAGAAGGCCTTGGCGGACAGGATTAAGGAAAACCCCAAGGCATTCCACAAGTATGTGAAGAGCAAGAGGATAAGACGTGAGAGAATAGGACCAATCAAGTGTGACAGTGGAAAAGTGTGTATGGAACCGGAGGAGATAGCAGAGGTACTTAATGAATTCTTTGCTTCAGTATTCACTACGGAAAAGGATCTTGGCGATTGTAGTGATGACTTGCAGCAGACTGAAAAGCTTGACCATATTGATATTAAGAAAGAGGATGTGCTGGAGCTTTTGGAAAGCATCGAGTCGGATAAGTCACTGGGACCGGATGAGCTGTACCCCAGGCTACTGTGGGAGGTGAGGGAAGAGATTACTGAGCCTTTGGAAATGATCTTTGTATCATCATTGGGGACGGGAAAGGTTCCGGAGGATTGGAGGGCTGCGGATGTTGTTCCCGTATTCAAGAAAGGGAGTAGAGATAACCCAAGAAATTATAGACCAGTGAGTCCTACTTCAGTAGTTGGTAAGTTGATGGAGACGATCCTAAGAGGCAGGACTTATGAACATTTAGAGAGGCATAATATGATCAGGAATAGTCAGTATGGCTTTGTTAAAGGCAGGTTGTTCCTAACGAGCCTGATTGAATTTTTTGAGGATGTGACTAAACATGTTAATGATGATAGAGCAGTAGATGTAGTGTATATGGATTTTAGAAAGGCATTTGATAAGGCTTATTGAGAAAGTAAGGAGGCATGGGATCCAAGGAGAAATTACTTTGTGGATCCAGAACTGACTTGCCCACAGAGGGCAAAGAGTGGTTGTAGATGGGTCATATTCTGCATGGAGGTCAGTTACCAGTGGTGTGCCTCAGGGATCTGTTCTGGGATGCCTACGCTTTGTGATTTTTATAAACATAGAAAATAGGTGCAGGAGTAGGCCATTCGGCCCTTTGAGCCTGCACCGCCATTCAGTATGATCATGGCTGATCATCCAACTCAGAACCCTGTACCAGCCTTCCCTCCATACCCCCTGATCCCTTTAGCCACAAGGGCTATATCTAACTCCCTCTTAAATATAGCCAATGAACTGGCCTCAACGTGAAGAAGTTTTTCCTAATCTCGGTCCTAAAAGGCTTCCCCTTTATCCTCAAACTGTGACCCCTTGTTCTGGACTTCCCCAACATCGGGAACAATCTTCCTGCATCTAGCCTGTCCAATCCCTTTAGGATTTTATACATTTCAATCAGATCCCCCCTCAATCTTCTAAATTCTAATGAGTATAAGCCCAGTTCATCCAGTCTTTCATCATATGAAAGTCCTGCCATCCCAGGAATCAATTTGGTGAACCTTCTTTGTACTCCCTCTATGGCAAGGATGTTTTTCCTCAGATTAGGGGACCAAAACTGCACACAATACTCCAGGTGTGGTCTCACCAAGGCCTTGTACAACTGCAGTAGTACCTCCCTGCTCCTGTACTCGAATCCTCTCACTATAAATGCCAGCATACCATTCGCCTTTTTCACTGCCTGCTGTACCTGCATGCCCACTTTCAATGACTGGTGTATAATGACACCCAGGTCTCGTTGCACCTCCCCTTTTCCTAATCGGCCACCATTCAGATAATAATCTGTTTTCCTGTTTTTGCCACCAAAGTGGATAACCTCACATTTATCCACATTAAATTGTATCTGCCATGAATTTGCCTACTCACCTAACCTATCCAAGTCACCCTGCATCCTCTTAGCATCCTCCTCACAGCTAACACTGCCGCCCAGCTTCGTGTCATCCGCAAACTTGGAGATGCTGCATTTAATTCCCTCATCCAAGTCATTAATATATATTGTAAACAACTGGGGTCCCAGCACTGAGCCTTGCGGTACCCCACTAGTCACCGCCTGCGATTCTGAAAAGGTCCCGTTTATTCCCACTCTTTGCTTCCTGTCTGCCAACCAATTTTCTATTTAAATGGCCTGGATGAAGAAGTGGAGGGATGAGTTAGTAGGTTTGCTGATGACACAAAGGTTGGGGGTGTTGTGGATAGTATGGAGGGCTGTCAGAGGTTACAGCGGGACATTGATAGGATGCAAAACTGGGCTGAGAAATGGCAGATGGAGTTCAACCCAGATAAGTGTGAAGTGGTTCATTTTGGTAGGTCAAATATGATGGCGGAAAATAGTATTATTGGTAAGACTCTTGGCAGTGTGGAGGATCAGAGGGACCTTGGGGTCCGAGTCCATAGGACACTCAAAGCTGCTGCACAGGTTGACTCTGTGGTTAAGAGAGCATACAGTGCATTGGCCTTTATCAATTGTGGGATTAAGTTTAGGAGCTGAGAGGTAATGTTGCAGCTATATAGGACCCTGGTCAGACCCCACTTGGAGTACTGTGCTCAGTTCTGGTCGCCTCACTACAGAAGGATGTGGAAACCATAGAAAAGGTGCAGAGAAGATTTACAAGGATGTTGCCTGGATTGGGGAGCATGTCTTATGAGAATAGGTTGAGTGAACTTGGCCTCTTTTCCTTGGAGCGACAGAGGATGAGAGGTGACCTGATAGAGGTGTATCAGATTAGAGGCATTGACTGTGTGGATAGTCAGAGGCTTTTTCCCAGGGCTGAAATGGCTAACACAAGAGGGCACAGTTTTAAGGTGCTTGGAAGTGGGTACAGAGGAGATGTCAGGGGTAAGTTTTTCACACAGAGAGTGGTGAGTGTGTGGAATGGGCTGCCGGCGACGGTGGTGGAGGTGGGTACGATAGGGTCTTTTAAGAGACTCCTGGACAGGTATATGGAGCTCAGAAAAATAGAGGGCTATGGGTAAGCCGAGGTAATTTCTCAGGTAAGGACACGCTTGGCACAGCTTTGTGGGCCGAAGGGTGTGTATTGTGCTGTAGGTTTTCTGTGTTTCTATAAACAGACTTGCTGCCTCTTGCGCCACTGCCGTTTACAACAGCAGCGGAAGTCCTCCATCACTGTCGGCCGGACTGTCCCGCACAGATAAAAAAGGACTCTTCATCGCTGTTTCCGTAACAAATCCCCAGTGACCCCGGGGAGTGTGCTTGGATTTACAGGGAGGCCGGGGCAACCCCGCTGATCCATGCATAGGGGCCCCGGGAGTGTGTCGGCTACTAGCACCATAAGGTTCTTGCAACACACGGAGAAGTGCTGGAGGAACTCAGCGGGCCGGCAACACCGAAGGGAAAAGAGCACAGTGGGTCTCGGCTCCTTGCTCTTTTCCATAGCCGCTGCCTGGCCTGCCGAGTTCCTCCAGCACTTTGTCCCCGTTGCTCGGATTTCCAGCACCTGCAGATTTTCTCTTGTTTGCCGTAAGATTCTTCTTCCTTTCGCCTGTTACGCCGCTGGCGTTTAGGGCCGCGATAAAGGCTCTTCATCTCTGGCTTCCTTCGTCGTGTCAGTAGCTCCCTCTTGGTTTTCACCACTGTCAGTCACGCAAGCCCCGGGTGGAGGCTCGGGAATACCGACGCACTCGGGTGGAGAAGGATTCTTCATTGCTGTTTCCGTGACTGCTTAGCCCCGAACCTGGAGGACCGGTGGACCACCCTTTGACCCTGTTTGGCATGGGTGACCCTACCAAGAGCCAAAGCGTAAAGCCCTGTCTCCAGCCAATGTCGCTCTCCGGGTCACTGAGGGACGCGAGCCTCCAAACCCAACAAGATTGTGATCCTCTTTGGAAGGCAAACACACACAATAAATTCCACAGATTCACTACTCTTTGGGAGAAGAGAGAATGTCCGCGGAGGGTGACATATTTGATTATGTCGCTTGCTTTCCCAGGGCAGCGAGAAGCTCCCCACCGCCATCTTGGAGAGCGCGTCTAACAGATCTATTCGGTAGTTACACTGGACAGCAACGCTTTTCAAAAAGTGTTGCTTCCTCAAAATTGTTATTTGGTAATGATAGACCGCTTGAAGCTAAGTGCAAATATAGTTTCAGACTACTTGTATCACGTAGGAATTTGGAGAAACAAGACATTAACTTTTATTGACTATAATGCGTTTAGTTGCATAACGGTGCTGATGCTTTGCAATAATCCAACAAAGCTAAAAATGTTTTGCTGATGATTTTCACTCGGCGTATGAGGCTTCTTGTTGATGTGTCCAGCAATAATCAGCCAGCGTTGATGGAATCCAGTTGCTCTGATACCGTTTCTCCATGATCGCAATGTCCTGATGAAAACTTTCACTATCCTCGTCCCTGACAGAAAGAAGATTTGCAGGGAAGAAGTCTAAATGGGAATGCAGAAAATGATTCTTTGGTGACATGTTGCACTTCATGGTTTTGTACGCTTGAAGCATCTTGTCAACCAGCTGCACGTAGTTTGGTGCTCTGTAGCTGCCGAGAAAAATTTCAACCACATCCTTGAATGCCTTCCATGTGATTTTCTCCTGTCCCACTAGAAGTTTTTCGAATTGACCTGTTTGATTTGTGCACCAATAAAATTGCCTTCCTTAATCTTGGCATTGGTTATTACTGATTTATTGAGCCAACAGCCTCCCAATTTCATCACAATTTACAATGACCGATTAGTCTACCGGACAGTTTGTCTTCGGACTGTGGAAGGAAACCCACGCGGTCACGGGGAGAACATACACACTCCTTACAGGCAGCGGTGGGAATTGAACCCACTGCTACTGCAAAGCATTGCGCTAACCACTAGGCTACCATGCCTGGGAAATGTCTGGCGCAAATATCTTCACCTTCTTTGTTCATTGCTTTCGAAAATGTTTTCAGATTCCATCCTTGTAGTCTTCAACCCAGTAATTCTGCTTTTGCCTTTGACGAATGAGGTTGCTAATCGCAGAATGAGTTATCAGATGAGGCTCACTCATCATAAAGGATCCAAAATCTGTGTCGGTATCGGTGTCGTTTTCCATTCTTGGCTCATGCTTCATGTCTCCCTGCTCCAGACTCCGTCTCAGGTGGCCATCGGTACTGGAAGACCGCCGTCATGTGGCGCACGTCTCAGGACTGAAAGGAGATTGGGGTGCAGAACGGATTTCCTGTTTTTAGCAGAGAAACCAAACGTCTGGTCAGACAGAAGATGGAGTCTGTCTCGTGATCCTTCTGCTCCCACCATGTCACCGGGACAGTGAGGGATGGCATTGACTTTTGAGTGCCCCTGAGCCAGGCTCACAGATGAACAGCGCACGTTGTGCGATGAAGCTTTGTCCTGGTCGCCAATTTTACACCTAAAGTAGAGCTCACGGGCTTTCTTTACCAACGTTTACAACGATGGTAAATGCGAGATCATCCACTTTGGAAGGAATAATAGAAGAGCAGATTATCATTTAAATGGTGAAAGATTGCAGCATGCTGTTGTGCAGAGGGACTTGGGAGTGCTTGTTCGTGAATTGCAAAAATGTTGGCTCGCAGATACAACAGGTTATTAAGAAGGCAAACAGAATGTTGGCCTTCATTGCGAGAGGGATTGAATTCAAGAGCAGCGGCGGGGAGTGGGGTCATACTGCAACTATACAGGGTACTGATGAGGCTGCACCTGGAGTACTGTGTGCAGTTCTGGTCTCCTTACTTGAGGAAGGATATACTGGCTTTGGAGGCAGTGCAGAGGAGGTTCACCAGGTTGATTCCATGGATGAAAGGGTTAACCTATGGGGAGCGATTGAGTCGCCTGGGACTATACTTTCTGGAATTCGGAACAATGAGAGGGGATCTTATAGAAAGATACAAAATTTTGAAAGGGATAGATAAGACAGAAGCAGGAAAGTTGTTTCCATTGGTAGGTGAGACTAGAACTAGGGGACATTGCCTCAAGATTCAGATTTAGGACGGAGATGAGGAGAAACTGTTTTTCCCGGAGAGTGGTGAATCTGTGGAATTCTCTGCTCAGGGAAGCAGTTGAGGCTTCTTCACTAAATATACTTATACTTTATACTTTATTGTCACCAGACAATTAGTACTAGAATGTACAATCATCACAGCGATATCTGAATCTGTGCTTCACACTCCCTGGATTACAAATATTAAATATTATAAATATTAAAAATAGTTAAATTAGTAAATATTAAAAACTTAAATTATAAATCATAAATAGAAAATAGAAAAATGGGAAGTAAGGTAGTGCAAAAAAACTGAGAGGCAGGTCCGGATATTTGGAGGGTACGGCCCAGATCCGGGTCAGGATCCGTTCAGCAGTCTTATCACAGTTGGAAAGAAGCTGTTCCCAAATCTGGCCTTACGAGTCTTCAAGCTCCTGAGCCTTCTCCCTGAGGGAAGAGGGGATGAAAAGTGTGTTGGCTGGGTGGTTCGTGTCCTTGATTATCCTGGCAGCACTGCTCCGACAGCGTGCGGTGTAAAGTGAGTCCAAGGATGGAAGATTGGTTTGTGTGATGTGCTGTGCCGTGTTCATGATCTTCTGCAGCTTCTTCCGGTCTTGGACAGGACAACTTCCATACCAGGTTGAGATGCACCCTAGAAGAATGCTTTCTACGGTGTATCTATAAAAATTAGTGAGGGTTTTAGGGGACAGGCCAAATTTCTTTAGTTTTCTCAGGAAGTAAAGGCGCTGGTGGGCCTTCTTGGCAGTGGACTCTGCTTGGTTGGACTAAGTCAGGTCATTTGTGATATTGACCCCGAGGAACTTAAAGCTTTTGACCTGTTCCACTTGCGCACCACCGATGTAAATTGGGTCGTGCGGTCCGCTACTCCTTCTGAAGTCAACAACCAATTCCTTCGTCTTGCTGACATTGAGGGGTAGGTTATTGTCTTCGCACCATGCCACCAGGTTCTTAATTTCCTCTCTGTACTCAAACTCATCATAACCCGAGATACAGCCTACAATTGTTGTGTCATCAGCAAACTTACATATTGAGTTGGATGGAAACTTGGCTGCACAATCATGGGTGTACAGTGAGTACAGTAGGGGGCTGAGTACACAGCCTTGTGGGGCACCGGTGCTCAGAGTGATTGTAGAGGAGAGCTTGTCCCCTATTTTTACAGCCTGGGTCCTGTCTGTGAGGAAGTTGAAGATCCAGCTGCAGATCTGAGTGCTAAGGCCCAGGTTCCGGAGCTTAGGAATCAGTTTATTTGGAATGATGGTATTAAAGGCAGAGCTGTAGTCAATGAAAAGGAGCCTTACGTATGTGTCTTTATTTTCCAGGTGTTCTAAGGAGGAATGTAGGGCCCGAGAGATGGCATCTGCCATTGACCTGTTGCTCCGGTAGGTGAATTGCAAAGCGTCGAGGTTGACCGGTAGGCTGTGGTTGATGTGTGCCATAACCAATATCTTGAAGCACTTCATAACAATTGATGTCAGAGCCACAGGTCGATAGTCATTCAGGCATGCCACCTTGCTCTTCTTCGGCACTGGGATTATCATTGCCTTCTTAAAACACGAGGGGATCTTAGACTGAAACAAGGAGCAGTTGAAGATGTCAGCAAACACTCCAGCTAGCTCGCTTGCACAGGCCCAGAGAACCCGTCCTGGGACGCCATCTGGGCCCGTCACCTTCCTTGGAATTATCTTCAGGAAGGCCCTTCTAACGTCCTCCTCGGTGACGATGAATCTCGATGCCACCAGGTCCGGTTCATCTGGAGGGAGCGGGACGGTCCTCTTCTGTTCGTATCTTATGTAGAATACGTTAAGATCGTCAGGAAGAGAAGCGCCACAGTTATTGATATTCCCAGCCTTTTCTTTGCATCTCATTAAGACCCTGCCATAGTCTACTGGCATCCCTCTGGTTAGCTTGTGCTTCAACTTGGCTCGATATTGCCTCTTGGTGCCCTTAATAACTTAAGATACAGTTTGATAGGTTTTTACATAGTAGGGGAATTAAGGGTTATGGGGAAAAGGCAGGTAGATGGAGCTGAGTTTACGGACAGATCAGCCATGATCTTATTAAATGGCGGGGCAGGCTCGATGGGCCGGATGGCCTACTCCTGCTCCTATTTCTTATGGAGGCCGACTAGGGGGAATGCCATACTAGATCTAGTACTAGGTAATGAACCGGGTCAGGTCACAGATCTCTCAGTGGGAGAGCATCTGGGGGACAGTGACCACTGCTCCCTGGCCTTTATAATTATCATGGAAAAGGATAGAATCAAAGAGGACAGGAAAATTTTGAATTGGGGAAAGGCAAATTATGAGGCTATAAGGCTAGAACTTGCGGGTGTGAATTGGGATGATGTTTTTGCAGGGAAATGTACTATGGACATGTGGTCCATGTTTAGAGATTTCTTGCAGGATGTTAGGGATAAATTTGTCCCAGTGAGGAAGATAAAGAATGGTAGGGTGAAGGAATCATGGGTGACAAGTGAGGTGGAAAATCTAGTCAGGTGGAAGAAGGCAGCATACATGAGGTTTAGGAAGCAAAGATCAGATGGGTCTATTGAGGAATATAGGGAAGCAAGAAAGGAGCTTAAGAAGGGGCTGAGAAGAGCAAGAAGGGGGCATGAGAAGGCCTTGGCGAGTAGGGTAAAGGAAAACCCCAAGGCATTCTTCAATTACGTGAAGAAAAAAAGGATGACAGGAATGAAGGTAGGACCGATTAGAGATAAAGGTGGGAAGATGTGCCTGGAGGCTGCGGAAGTGAGCGAGGTCCTCAATGAATACTTCTCTTCAGTATTCACCAATGAGAAGGAACTTGATGATGGTGAGGACAATATGAGTGAGGTTGATGTTCTGGAGCATGCTGATATTAAGGGAGAGGAGGTGTTGGAGTTGTTAAAATACATTAGGATAGATAAGTCCCTGGGGCCTGACGGAATATTCCCCAGGCTGCTCCACGAGGTGAGAGAAAAGATTGCTGAGCCTCTGGCTAGGATCTTTATGTCCTCGTTGTCCACGGGAATGGTACTGGAGGATTGGAGGGAGGCGAATGTTGTTCCCTTGTTCAAAAAAGGTAGTAGGGATAGTCCGGGTAATTATAGACCAGTGAGCCTTACGTCTGTGGTGGGAAAGCTGTTGGAAAAGATTCTTAGAGATAGGATCTCTGGGCATTTAGAGAATGATGGTCTGATCAGGGACAGTCAGCATGGCTTTGTGAAGAGCAGATCGTGTCCAGCAAGCCTGATAGAGTTCTTTGAAGAGGTGACCAGGCATATAGATGAGGGTAGTGCAGTGGATGTGATCTATATGGATTTTAGTAAGGCATTCGACAAGGTTCCACATGGTAGGCTTATTCAGAAAGTTAGAAGGCATGGGATCCGGGGAAGTTGGGCCAGGTGGATTCAGAATTGGCTTGCCTGCAGAAGACAGAGGGTGGTGGTGGAGGGAGTACATTCAGATTGGAGGATTGTGACTAGTGGTGTCCCACAAGGATCTGTTCTGGGACCTCTACTTTTCGTGATTTTTATTAACAACCTGGATGTTGGGGTAGAAGGGTGGGTTGGCAAGTTTGCAGATGACACAAAGGTTGGTGGTGTTGTAGATTGTGTAGAGGATTGTCGAAGATTGCAGAAAAACATTGATAGGATGCAGACGTGGGCTGAGAAGTGGCAGATGGAGTTCAATCCGGAGAAGAGTGAGGTGGTACACTTTGGAAGGACAAACTCCAAGGCAGAGTACAAAGTAAATGGCAGGATACTTGGTAGTGTGGAGGAGCAGAGGGATCTCGGGGTACATGTCCACAGATCCCTGAAAGTTGCCTCACAGGTGGATAGGGTAGTTAAGAAAGCTTATGGGGTGTTAGCTTTCATAAGTTGAGGGATAGAGTTTAAGAGTCGCAATGTAATGATGCAGCTCTATAAAACTGTGGTTAGGCCACACTTGGAGTACTGTGTCCAGTTCTGGTCACCTCACTATAGGAAGGATGTGGAAGCATTGGAAAGGGTACAGAGGAGATTTACCAGGATGCTGCCTGGTTTAGAGAGTATGCATTATGATCAGAGATTAAGGGAGCTAGGGCTTTACTCTTTGGAGAGGAGGAGGATGAGAGGAGACATGATAGAGGTGTACAAGATATTAAGAGGAATAGATAGAGTGGATAGCCAGCGCCTCTTCCCCAGGGCACCACTGCTCAATACAAGAGGACATGGCTTTAAGGTAAGGGGTGGGAAGTTCAAGGGGGATATTAGAGGAAGGTGTTTTACTCAGAGAGTGGTTGGTGCGTGGAATGCACTGCCTGAGTCAGTGGTGGAGGCAGATACACTAGTGAAGTTTAAGAGACTACTAGACAGGTATATGGAGGAATCTAAGGTGGGGGCTTATATGGGAGGCAGGGTTTGAGGGTCGGCACAACATTGTGGGCCGAAGGGCCTGTACTGTGCTGTACTATTCTACGTGCTATGTTCTTAATAAGAGGAGTCGTGCCCCGTCTTTGCGTGAGCATATACTCGCCACAAATATAACAGAAAGTATCGCGGCTGTTACAACATTGGTGAGAGATTTTGCCGTCGCCAAATACCAGTTACCTTATTATCACGAGTGCACACAATATTCTATGGGCGTAGAGCAAGCGCGCCGCCGTGATTGCAAACCGATATACGAGTAAACATATAGGACGGCGTGTACAGCCCCTCCTTCTCAAACCTGTCCTGCCGTCTTGCATTCCGAGAATGCCCAGACACGCCCGGTCAAGATCCGTATCAGAATCAGGCTCCAGTTTCTATCACCAGCATATGTCCTGGAATCTGTTAGCGTGACAACTGATGGGAAAACAATAATGAATAAGCGAATTTCAGTATATTAAACAGATTTAAAATCATGCAAATAAAAAAGTAGTGAGGTCGTGTTCATGGGTTCAGTGTCCATTCAGAAATCTGATGGCAGAGGGGAAGAGGCTGTTCCTGAATCGTTGAGTGTGTGTCTTCAGGCTCCTGTACCTCCTCCCTGATGGTAGCAATAAGAAGAGGGCATGTCCTGGGTGATGGGGTCCTTAGTGACGGACGCTGCCTTTCTGAGGCATCGCTCCTTGAAGATGTCCTGGATATTACGGAGGCCGGTGCCCATGATGGAGCTGACTGAGTTTACAACCCTCTGCGGCTTATTTCCATCCTGTGCAGTAGCTCCCCCCACCCCATACCAGACAGTGATGCAGCCAGTCAGGATGCTCTCCACAGTACACCTGTAGAACTTTGAGTGTTTTTGGTGACAAACCAAATCTCCTCAAACTCCACTCTCATACCTTCTTTGTAGCTGCATCGATATGTTGGCACGAAGAAATCTGCAGATGCTGGAATTTCAAGCAACATACATCAAAGTTGCTGGTGAACGCAGCAGGCCAGGCAGCATCTCTAGGAAGAGGTGCAGTCGACGTTTCGGGCCGAGACCCTTCGTCAGGACTAACTGAAGGAAGAGTGAGTAAGAGATTTGAAAGTGGGAGGGGGAGGGGGAGATACAAAATGATAGGAGAAGACAGGAGGGGGAGGGATGGAGCCGAGAGCTGGACAGGTGATTGGCAAAGGGGATATGAGAGGATCATGGGACGGGAGGTCCAGGAAGAAAGACAAGGGGGGGGGAACCCAGAGGATGGGCAAGAGGTATATTCAGAGGGACAGAGGGAGAAAAAGGAGAGTGAGAGAAAGAATGTGTGTATGTAAATAAATAAATAATGGATGCGGTATGAAGGGGAGGAGGGGCATTAGCAGAAGTTAGAGAAGTCAATGTTCATGCCATCAGGTTGGAGGCTACCCAGACGGAATATAAGGTGTTGTTCCTCCAACCTGAGTGTGGCTTCATCTTGACAGTAGAGGAGGCCGTGGATAGACATGTCAGAATGGGAATGGGATGTGGAATTAAAATGTGTCGCCACTGGGAGATCCTGCTTTCTCTGGCGGACAGAGCGTAGGTGTTCAGCAAAGCGGTCTCCCAGTCTGCGTCGGGTCTACCAATATATACAAGGCCACATCGGGAGCACCGGACGCAGTATATCACCCCAGCCTACTCACAGGTGAAGTTTTGCCTCACCTGGAAGGACTGTTTGGGGCCCTGAACGGTGGTAAGGGAGGAAGTGTAAGGGCATGTGTAGCACTTGTTCCGCTTACACGGATAAGTGACAGGAGGGAGATCAGTGGGGAGGGATGGTGGGGGACGAATGGACAAGGGAGTCGCGTAGGGAGTGATCCCTGCGGAAAGCAGAGGCGGGGGGAGGGAAAGATGTGTTTAGTGGTGGAATCCCATTGGAGGTGGCGGAAGTTACGGAGAATTATATGTTGGACCCGGAGGCTGGTGGGGTGGTAGGTGAGGACCAGGGGAACCCTATTCCTAGTGGGGTGGCGGGAGGATGGAGTGAGAGCAGATGTACGTAAAATGGGGGAGATGCGTTTAAGAGCAGAGTTGATAGTGGAGGAAGGGAAGCCCCTTTCTTTTAAAAAGGAGGACATCTCCCTCGTCCTGGAATGAAAAGCCTCATCCTGAGAGCAGATGCAGTAGAGACGGAGGAATTGCGAGAAGGGGATGGCATTTTTGCAAGAGACAGGGTGAGAAGAGGAATAGTCCAGATAGCTGTGAGAGTCAGTAGGCTTATAGTAGACATCAGTAGATAAGCTGTCTCCAGAGACAGAGACAGAAAGATCTAGAAAGGGGAGGGAGGTGTTGGAAATGGACCAGGTAAACTTGAGGGCAGGGTGAAAGTTGGAGGCAAAGTTAATGAAGTCAACGAGCTCAGCATGCGTGCAGGAAGCAGCGCCAATGCAGTCGTCGATGTAGCGGAGGAAAAGAGGGGGACAGATACCAGAATAGGCACGGAACATAGATTGTTCCACAAAGCCAACAAAAAGGCAGGCATAGCTAGGACCCATACGGGTGCCCATAGCTACACCTTTAGTTTGGAGGAGGTGGGAGGAGCCAAAGGTGAAATTATTAAGAGTAAGGACTAATTCCGCTAGACGGAGCAGAGTGCTGGTAGAGGGGAACTGATTATGTCTGGAATCCAAAAAAAAGCGGAGAGCTTTGAGACCTTCCTGATAGGGGATGGAAGTATATAGGGACTGGACATCCATGGTGAAAATAAAGCGGTGGGGGCCAGGGAACTTAAAATCATCGATAAGTTTAAGAGCGTGAGAAGTGTCACGAACATAGGTAGGAAGGGATTGAACGGGGGGGGGGGGGATAAAACCGTGTCAAGGTATGCAGAAACGAATTCGGTGGGGCAGGAGCAAGCTGAGACAATAGGTCGGCCAGGACAGGCAGTTTTGTGGATCTTGGGTAGGAGGTAGAAACGGGAAGTGCGGGGTGTGGGAACTATAAGGTTGGTAGCAGTGGATGGGAGATCCCCTGAGCGGATAAAGTCGGTGATGGTGTGGGAGACAATGGCCTGGTGCTCCTTAGTGGGGTTATGATCGAGGGGTAAATAAGAGGAGGTACGATGGGTCAGGATAGGTCCTCAAAGACGTGGACACCCAGGAGGCTGATTTTGTGGACAATGGTTGGTCACGCGGTGTCGCTCAGTCGTGCTTTTGATTCTGTGTTGGTATTCTGATGTCTGACCTCTTGTTTCCGTCTCTACCTGGGGAGTCTGTCGTTCCTCCGCTCCTGGGTCAGTCGGTGCCAGAGACCATGCTGACAGTGAGAGACTGTCGTTCCTCCGCACTTGGGTCCGCGACGGGGGTGGCCGCGTGGAACGAGCTGCGGGTCCGGGCCTGCAAGCGCGCGCCGCGACGGGGGTGGCCGCGTGGAACGAGCTGCGGGTCCGGGCCTGCGAGCGCGCGCCGCGACGGGGGTGGCCGCGTGGAACGAGCTGCGGGTCCGGGCCTGCGAGCGCGCGCCGCGACAGGGGTGGCCGCGTGGAACGAGCTGCGGGTCCGGGCCTGCGAGCGCGCGCCGTGACAGGGGTGGCCGCGTGGAACGAGCTGCGGGTCCGGGCCTGCGAGCGCGCGCCGCGACAGGGGTGGCCGCGTGGAACGAGCTGCGGGTCCGGGCCTGCGAGCGCGCGCCGCGACAGGGGTGGCCTCGTGGAACGAGCTGCTGGAGGAAGCATTCGTGTAGTCACAATAACAACGGTTAAAAGGCTTTTGGACGGGTACACGGGTAGGTAAGGATTCAGGGAATGAGGGTCAACGCAAGTTTAGACTCTCCACGTCCACTCTACCTAGGCCTTTCAATATTGGGTAGGTTTCTCCCTCATTCTTCTAACCTTCAGCAAGTACCACCAAAAACTCCTCATCGGTTAACCCTCTGCAATGGCCAGCACATCCTTTCTCAGGTAAGGGGCCCCAAAACTACTCAGGATACTCTCAGCGCGGTTTTGACTAGTGCCCTGTAAACATGGAACCTAGAATAGTACAGCACAGTACAGGCCCTTCAGCCCACAATGTTGTGCCGACCCTCAAACCCTGCCTCCCATATAAGCCCCCACCTTAAATTCCTCCATATACCTGTCTAGTAGTCTCTTAAACTTCACAAGTGTATCTGCCTCCACCACTGACTCAGGCAGTGCATTCCACACACCAACCACTCTCTGAGTAAAAAACCTTCCTCTAATATCCCCCTTGAACTTCCCACCCCTTACCTTAAAGCCATGTCCTCTTGTATTGAGCAGTGGTGCCCTGGGGAAGAGGCGCTGGCTATCCACTCTATCTATTCCTCTTATTATCTTGTACACCTCTATCATGTATCCTCTCATCCTCCTTCTCTCCAAAGAGTAAAGCCCTAGCTCCCTTAACCTCTGATCATAATGCATACTCTCTAAACCAGGCAGCATCCTGGTAAATCTCCTCTGTACCCTTTCCAATGCTTCCACATCCTTCCTATAGTGAGGTGACCAGAACTGGACACAGTACTCCAAGTGTGGCCTAACCAGAGTTTTATAGAGCTGCATCATTACATCGTGACTCTTAAACTCTGTCTCTGGACTTATGAAAGCTAACACCCCATAAGCTTTCTTAACTACCCTATCCACCTGTGAGGCAACTTTCAGGGATCTGTGGACATGTACCCCGAGATCCCTCTGCTCCTCCACACTACCAAGTATCCTGCCATTTACTTTGTACTCTGCCTTGGAGTTTGTCCTTCCAAAGTGTACCACCTCGCACTTCTCCAGGTTGAACTCCATCTGCCACTTCTCAGCCCACTTTTGCATCCTATCAATGTCTCTCTGCAATCTTTGACAATCCTCTACACTATCTACAACACCACCAACCTTTGTGTCATCTGCAAACTTGCCAGCCCACCCTTCTACCCCCACATCCAGGTCGTTAATAAAAATCATGTAAAGTAGAGGTCCCAGAACAGATCCTTGTGGGACACCACTAGTCACAATCCTCCAATCTGAATGTACTCCCTCCACCACCACCCTCTGCCTTCTGCAGGCAAGTCAATTCTGAATCCACCTGGCCAAACTTCCCTGGATCCCATGCCTTCTGACTTTCTGAATAAGCCTACCATGTGGAACCTTGTCAAATGCCTTACTAAAATCCATATAGATCACATCCACTGCACTACCCTCATCTATATGCCTGGTCACCTCCTCAAAGATCAGGCTTGTTAGAGACGATCTGCCCTTCACAAAGCCATGCTGACTGTCCCTGATCAGACCATGATTCTCTGAATGCCCATAGATCCTATCCCTAAGAATCAAAAATCATAAAGCCTCATCCCTGCCCTTTCAATTCCAGTCCTCCTGAAATGAAGGCCAACATTGCATTTGCCTTCCTCACTTCTGGCTCAGCTTACACTGGAGAACAGCGTTTGCGAGTCACCCATACGGATTATCCCATGCGCAAGAATAGACAAAGAGCAAGTAATGTATTGCAAGTTACAGAGAAAATGTTGCGGTGGTTACCCTGGACTAGAAAAAGCTTTGCTTCCTGAAGACCTTTGGGTGAATCTTGTGAACTTTGGGCTGCCGATCAAGAAAATCTCTATCATGCACCATTTTTTGAAATGCCCTATATTTCTTGTTTCAATTCGTAACTCAAGTCAATTAAAATGTTGCTGACAATGTAAGCTTAAAAGTTTTCCTTTCAAAACAATTTCAAGTTCCTGGGTGAAAAGATCTCTGAGGAGATCTAACCTGATCCCAACCAATCGATGCACCCATCGAGTCTATCCCTCCATTTCATCATGGCTGATCCATTTTCCCCCTCACCCTCAATCTCCTGCCTCTCCCCGTATTCCTTCATGCCCTGACTAATCAAGAATTTATCAGCCTCCGCCTTAAATGCACCCAATGACTCGGACCCCATGGCCGCCTGTAGCAACAAATTCCACAGATTCACCACACTCTGGCTAAAGAAATTCCTCCTCATCTCAATCTGAGGCTGTGCCCTCTGGTCCTAGACTCCCACACCATAGGAAACATCCTCTCCACATCCACTCTATCTGTGTCCTCTGGTCCTAGACTCCCCCACTATAGGAAACATCCTCTCCACATCCACTCTATCTGTGTCCTCTGGTCCCAGACTCCCCCACTATAGGAAACATCCTCTCCACATCCACTCTATCTGTGCCCTCTGGTCCCAGACTCCTCCGCTATAGGAAACATCCTCTCCACATCCACTCTATCTGTGTCCTCTGGTCCCAGACTCCCCCACCATAGGAAACATCCTCTCCACATCCACTCTATCTGTGTCCTCTGGTCCTAGACTCCCACACCATAGGAAACATCCTCTCCACATCCATTCTATCTGTGCCCTCTGGTCCCAGACTCCCACACCATAGGAAACATCCTCTCCACATCCACTCTATCTGTGTCCTCTGGTCCTAGGCTTCCCCATGATAGGAAACATCCTCTCCACATCCACTTTATCTGTCTCCTCTGGCCCCAGTCTCCCCCACCATAGGAAACATCCTCTCCACATCCACTCTATCTGTGTCCTCTGGTCCTAGGCTTCCCCATGATAGGAAACATCCTCTCCACATCCACTCTATCTGTCTCCTCTGGCCCCAGTCTCCCCCACCATAGGAAACATCCTCTCCACATCCACTCTATCTGTGTCCTCTGGTCCTAGACTCCCCCACCATAGGAAACATCCTCTCCACATCCACTCTATCTGTGCCCTCTGGTCCTAGACTCCCCCGCGATAGGAAACATCCCCTCCACATCCACTCTATCTGTGTCCTCTGGTCCTAGACTCACCCACTATAGGAAACATCCTCTCTACATCCACTCTATTTGTGCCCTCTGGTCCTAGACTCCCCCACTATAGGAAACATCCTCTCTACATCCACTCTATGTGTGTCCTCTGGTCCTAGACTACCCCACTATAGGAAACATCCTCTCCACATCCACTCTATCTGTGTCCTCTGGTCCTAGACTCCCCCACTATAGGAAACATCCTCTCCATATCCACTCTATCTGTGTCCTCTGGTTCTAGACTCCCCCACTATAGGAAACATCCTCTCCACATCCACTCTATCTGTGTCCTCTGGTCCCAGACTCCCACACCATAGGAAACATCTTCTCCGCATCCACTCTATCTGTGTCCTCTGGTCCTAGACTACCCCACTATAGGAAACATCCTCTCCACGTCCACTCTATCTATGTCCTCTGGTCCCAGACTCCCCAACCATAAGAATCATCCTCTCCACACCCATTCTATTTAAACATTTGATAGGTTTCAATGAGATCCCCCTCATTCTTCTGAATTCCAGTGAGTACAGGCCCAGAGCCCTCAAACATTCCTCATACGTCAACACGAGGAAATCTGCAGATGCTGGAATTTCAAGCAACACACATAAAAATTGCAGCCGAACGCAGCAGGCCAGGCAGCATCTCTAGGAAGAGGTACAGTCAACGTTTCGGGCCCAGTGGCCACACATTTTAATTCCACGTCCTGTTCCCATTCTGATATGTCTATCCACGGCCTCCTCTACTGTCAAGATGAAGCCACACTCAGGTTGGAGGAACAATACCTTATATTCCGCCTGGGTAGCCTCTAACCTGATGGCATGAACATTGACTTCTCTAACTTCCGTTAATGCCCCACTTCCCCCTTGTACTGCATCTGTTATTTATTTATTATTTTATATATATGTATCTCTTTTTCTCCCTCTGTCCCTCTGACTATACCACTTGCCCATCCTCTGGGGTTTTTCCCTCCTCCCCCTTTTCCTTCTCCCTGGGACTCCTGTCCCATGATCCTCTCATATCCCTTTTGTCAATCACCTGTCCATCTCCTGTCTCCATCCCTCCCGTTCCTGTCTTCTCCTATCATTTCAGATCTCCCCCTCCCACTTTCAAATCTCTAACTAGCTCTTCTTTCAGTTAGTCCTGACGAAGGGTCTCGGCCTGAAACGTCGACTGTACCTCTTCCTAGAGATGCTGCCTGGCCTGCTGCGTTCACCAGCAACTTTGATGTGTGTTACCTCCTCAAACGTCAAACCGTTCGATCCTGGAATCATTTCCATGAACTTATTTTGAACCCTCTCCAAAGTCGGATCATCCTTTCTTAGATAAGAGACCCAGTATTGCTCACGATACTCCAAGTGAGGCCCTCACCCTTCTTTACATTCATGCTTTTATATTCTAGGCCTCTTGAACTGAATGCTAACATTGCATTTCCCTTCCTCGCCCAGCAAATTAACCTTCAGGGAATCCTGCACAAGGACTCCCAAGTCCCTTTGCACATCACATTTTTGAATTTTCTCTCCATTTAGAAAATAGTCTACCTTTTCATTTCCTCTACCAAAGTGCATAACCATACAGTTCCAAACACGGTATTCCATCTGCCATTTCTTTACCCATCCTCCTAAACTGTTTAATTCCTTCTGTAGCCTCTCTACATCCTCAGAACTACCTGCACCTCCACCTATCGTCATATTGTCTGCAAACTTTGCAACAAAGTCCCGAGGGGTGTGTCGGTATTTACAGGGGGTCCCGGGGAGTGTGTCGGTATTTACAGGGGGTCCCGGGGAGTGTGTCTGTATTTACTGGGGGTACCGGGAGTGTGTCTGTATTTACGGGGGGTCCCGGGGAGTGTGTCGGTATTTACAGGGGGTCCCGGGGAGAGTGTCAATATTTACAGGGGGGGGGTCCCGGGGAGTGTGTCAGTATTTACAGGGGGTCCCGAAGAGTGTGTCAGTATTTACAGGGGGTCCCGGGGAGTGTGTCAGTATTTACAGGGGGTCCCGGGAAGAGTGTCAATATTTACAGTGGGGGGGTCCCGGGGAGTGTGTCAGTATTTACAGGGGGTCCCGAAGAGTGTGTCAGTATTTACAGGGGGTCCCGAAGAGTGTGTCAGTATTTACAGGGGGTCCCGGGGAGTATGTCAGTATTTACAGGAGGCCACGAGTTCTATCCAGGTAACGAGTGGGATCTTTCTGTACAGAAAGGCTCTCTCTCTCTCCCAGTAATTGTTGCTGCTCACTGCTGCCTGTTGGTTTCGTAACCAGCCTCTTCCTCTCCCTGACCCCTGGGTAAGCGGAACTTTCCAGAGAGTTTTTGGCACGATGCCTTCTCCGGTCAGAAACAGGTTCGGCCCCCATGTTGTCAGCAGGCAGGTGCCCTCATTGGCTGCCTGGGCCGACCGTCCTGCTCAGCACGGATCAGCTGATGTTTATCTCTGTGTGGGTGAGGACAAAGGCAGCACCACACATACCCCCCAGTCTCAGCAAACAGTCACCAGCCGATGGGTGAGTGAGAGCTGGAAACTGTCACCAGACTCCCGGCTCAGATTACAGCGACGGGGAGGGAGAGGGTCACAGAGACGGGGAGGGGTGTAGGGCCGGAGGGGGTTACAGAGACGGGGAGGGGTGTAGGGGAGGGAGAGGGTGACAGAGATGGGGAGGGGTGTAGGGACTGGCGAGGGTGACAGAGACGGGGAGGGGTGTAGGGGAGGGAGAGGGTCACGGAGACGGGGAGGGAGAGCTGGAAACTGTCACCAGACTCCCGGCTCAGATTACAGCGACGGGGAGGGAGAGGGTGACAGAGACGGGGAGGGAGAGGGTGACAGAGACGGGGGGTGGTAGGGGAGGGAGGGAGTGACAGCGACGGGGAGGGAGAGGGTGACAGAGACGGGGAGGGAGAGGGTGACAGAGACGGGGGGTGGTAGGGGAGGGAGGGAGTGACAGCGACGGGGAGGGAGAGGGTGACAGAGACGGGGAGGGAGAGGGTGACAGAGACGGGGGGTGGTAGGGGAGGGAGGGAGTGACAGCGACGGGGAGGGAGAGGGTGACAGAGACGGGGAGGGGTGTAGGGCCGGAGGGGGTTACAGAGACGGGAGGGGTGTAGGGGAGGGAGAGGGTGACAGAGATGGGGAGGGGTGTAGGGGAGGGAGAGGGTCACGGAGACGGGGAGGGGAGTAGGGGAGGGAGGGGGTGACGGAGACGGGGAGGGGTGTGGGGGAGGGAGGGGTGTAGGGGAGGGAGGGGGTGATGGAGACAGGGAGGGGTGTCGGGGAGGGAGGGGGTGACGGAGAGAGGGAGGGGTGTAGGGGAGGGAGGGGGTGAGGGAGACGGGGAGGGGCGTAGGGGAGGGAGAGGGTGACGGAGACGGGGAGGGAGAGGGTGACAGAGACGGGGGGTGGTAGGGGAGGGAGGGAGTGACAGAGACGGGGAGGGAGAGGGTGACAGAGACGGGCAGGGTGTAGGGGAGGGAGAGGGTGACAGAGATGGGGAGGGGTGTAGGGGAGGGAGAGGGTCACGGAGACGGGGAGGGGAGTAGGGGAGGGAGGGGGTGACGGAGACGGGGAGGGGTGTGGGGGAGGGAGGGGTGTAGGGGAGGGAGGGGGTGATGGAGACAGGGAGGGGTGTCGGGGAGGGAGGGGGTGACGGAGAGAGGGAGGGGTGTAGGGGAGGGAGGGGGTGAGGGAGACGGGGAGGGGCGTAGGGGAGGGAGAGGGTGACGGAGACGGGGAGGGAGAGGGTGACAGAGACGGGGGGTGGTAGGGGAGGGAGGGAGTGACAGAGACGGGGAGGGAGAGGGTGACAGAGACGGGCAGGGTGTAGGGGAGGGAGAGGGTGACAGAGATGGGGGGGTGTAGGGGCCAGAGGGGGTTACAGAGACAGGGAGGGGTGTAGGGGAGGGAGAGGGTGACAGAGACGGGGAGGGGTGTAGGGGAGGGAGAGAGTGACAGAGACAGGGAGGGAGGGGGTTACAGAGATGGGGAGGGGTGTAGGGGAGGGAGGGGGTTACAGAGACAGGGAGGTGTGTAGGGGCTGGAGGGGGTTACAGAGACAGGGACGGGTGTAGGGGAGGGAGGGGGTTACAGAGACAGGGAGGGGTGTAGGGGCTGGGGGGGTTACAGAGACAAGGAGGGGTGTAGGGGCCGGAGGGGGTTACAGAGACAGGGAGGGGTGTAGGGGCCAGATAGGGTTACAGAGACAGGGAGGGGTGTAAGGGAGGGAGGGGGTGACCGAGACGGGGAGGGGTGTAGGGGAGGGAGGGGTGATGGAGACGGGGAGGGAAGGAGTGAGGGAGACGGGGAGGGGTGTAGGGGAGGGAGGGGGTGACGGAGACGGGGAGGGGTGTAGAGGGCGGGAGGGGGTGATGGAGACGGGGAGGGGTGTAGGGGAGGGAGAGGGTGACGGAGACGGGGATGGGTGTAGGGGAGGGAGGGGGTGAGGGAGACGGGGAGGGGTGTAGGGGAGGGAGGGGTGACGGGGACGGGGAGGGGTGTCGGGAAGGGAGGGCGTGATGGAGATGGGGAGGGGTGTAGGGGAGGGAGGGGGTGAGAGACAAAGAGGGGTGTCGCGGAGGGAGGGGGTGAGGGAGACGGGGAGGGGGTGACGGGGACAGGGAGGGGTGTAGGGGAGGGAGAGGGTGAGGGAGATGGGGAGGGGTGTAGGGGCCGGAGGGAGTTACAGAGACGGGGAGGGGTGTAGAGGAGGGAGGGGGTTACAGAGACGGGGAGGTGTGGGGGGGTCGGAGGGGGTTACAGAGACGGGGAGGGGTGTAGGGACCGGAAGGGGTTACAGAGACAGGGAGGGGTGTAGGGGCTGGGGGGGTTACAGAGACAAGGAGGGGTGTAGGGGCCGGAGGGGGTTACAGAGACAGGGAGGGGTGTAGGGGCCAGATAGGGTTACAGAGACAGGGAGGGGTGTAAGGGAGGGAGGGGGTGACCGAGACGGGGAGGGGTGTAGGGGAGGGAGGGGTGATGGAGACGGGGAGGGAAGGAGTGAGGGAGACGGGGAGGGGTGTAGGGGAGGGAGGGGGTGACGGAGACGGGGAGGGGTGTAGAGGGCGGGAGGGGGTGATGGAGACGGGGAGGGGTGTAGGGGAGGGAGAGGGTGACGGAGACGGGGATGGGTGTAGGGGAGGGAGGGGGTGAGGGAGACGGGGAGGGGTGTAGGGGAGGGAGGGGTGACGGGGACGGGGAGGGGTGTCGGGAAGGGAGGGCGTGATGGAGATGGGGAGGGGTGTAGGGGAGGGAGGGGGTGAGAGACAAAGAGGGGTGTCGCGGAGGGAGGGGGTGAGGGAGACGGGGAGGGGGTGACGGGGACAGGGAGGGGTGTAGGGGAGGGAGAGGGTGACGGAGATGGGGAGGGGTGTAGGGGCCGGAGGGAGTTACAGAGACGGGGAGGGGTGTAGAGGAGGGAGGGGGTTACAGAGACGGGGAGGTGTGGGGGGGTCGGAGGGGGTTACAGAGACGGGGAGGGGTGTAGGGACCGGAAGGGGTTACAGAGACAGGGAGGGGTGTAGGGGAGGGAGGGAGTGATGGAGACGGGAAGCGGTGTAGGGGAGGGAGAGGGTGACAGAGACGGGGAGGGGTGTAGAGGAGGGAGGGGGTGACGGAGACGGGGAGGGATGTAGGGGATGGAGGGGGTTACAGAGACAGGGAGGGGTGTAGGGGAGGGAGGGGGTGAGGGAGATGGAGAGGGGTGTAGGGGAGGGAGGGGGTGACGGAGACGGGGAAGGGTGTAGGGGAGGGAGGGGGTGATGGAGACGGGGAAGGGTGTAGGGGAGGGAGGGGGTGACGGAGACGGGGAAGGGTGTAGGGGAGGCAGGTGTTGAGGGAGACGGGGAGGGGTGTAGGGGAGGGAGGGGGTGAGGGAGACGGAGAGGGGTGTAGGGGAGGGAGGGGGTGACGGAGACGGGGATGGGTGTAGGGGAGGGAGGAGGTGAGGGAGACGGGGAGGGGTGACGGGGACGGGGAGGGGTGTAGGGGAGGGAGAGGGTGACGAAGATGGGGAAGGGTGTTGGGGAGGGAGGGGGTGAGGGGGACGGGGAGGGTTGTAGGGGAGGGAGGGGGTGACGGAGATGGGGAAAGGTGTAGGGGAGCGAGGGGGTGACATAGATGGGGAGGGGTGTAGGGGCCGGTGGGAGTTACAGAGACGGGGCGGGGTGTAGAGGAGGGAGGGGATTACAGAGTCGGGGAGGGGTGTCGGGACTGGAGGGGGTTACAGAGACAGGGAGGGGTGTAGGGACTGGAGGGGGTTACAGAGACAGGGAGGGGTGTAGGGGCCGGAGGGGGTTACAGAGACAGGGAGGGGTGTAGGGGAGGGAGGGGGTTACAGAGATAGGGAGGGGTGTAGGGGAGGGAGGGGGTGATGGAGACGGGAAGCGGTGTAGAGGAGGGAGGGGGTTACAGAGTCGGGGAGGGGTGTAGGGACTGGAGGGGGTTACAGAGTCAGGGAGGGGTGTAGGGGCCAGAGGGGGTTACAGAGACAGGGAGGGGTGTAGGGACTGGACGGGTTACAGAGACAGGGAGGGATGTAAGGGAGGGAGGGGGTGACGGAGACGGGGAGGGGTGTGGGAGAGGGAACGGTTGATGGAGACGGGGAGGGGTGTAGGGGAGGGAGAGGGTGACAGAGACGGGGAGGGGTGTAGGGGAGGGAGGGAGTGATGGAGACGGGGAGGGGTGTAGGGGAGGGAGGGGGTGAGGGAGACGGGGAGGTGTGTAGTGGAGGGAGAGGGTGACAGAGACGGGGAGTGGTTGATGGAGACGGGGAGGGGTGTAGGGGAGGGACGGGGTGACGGAGACGGGGAGGGGTGTAGTGGAGGGGCGGGGTGACGGAGACGGAGAGGGATGTAGGGGAGGGAGGGAGTGATGGAGACGGGGAGGGGTGTAGGGTAGGGAGCGGGTGAGGGAGACGGGGAGGGGTGTAGGTGAGGGAGGGGGTGACGGGGACTGGGAGGGTTGTCGCGGAGGGAGGGGGTGAGGAAGACGGGGAGTGGGTGACGGGGACGGGGAGGGGTGTAGGGGAGGGAGAGGGTGATGGAGATGGGGAAGGGTTTCGGGGAGGGAGGGGGTTAGGGAGACGGGGAGGGGTGTAGGGGAGGGACGGGGTGACGGAGACGGGGAGAGGATAGGGGAGGGAGGGGGTGAGGGAGACGGAGAGGGGTGTAGGGGAGGGAGGGGGTGACGGAGACGGGGATGGGTGTAGGGGAGGGAGGAGGTGAGGGAGACGGGGAGGGGTGACGGGGACAGGGAGGGGTGTAGGGGAGGGAGAGGGTGACGAAGATGGGGAAGGGTGTCGGGGAGGGAGGGGGTGAGGGAGACGGGGAGGGTTGTAGGAGAGGGAGGGGGTGACGGAGATGGGGACGGGTGTCGGGGAGAGAGGGGGTGACGGAGACGGGGAAAGGTGTAGGGGAGCGAAGGGGTGACATAGATGGGGAGGGGTGTAGGGGCCGGTGGGAGTTACAGAGACGGGGCGGGGTGTAGAGGAGGGAGGGGGTTACAGAGTCGGGGAGGGGTGTCGGGACTGTTGGGGGTTACAGAGACAGGGAGGGGTGTAGGGACTGGAGGGGGTTACAGAGACAGGGAGGGGTGTAGGGGCCGGAGGGGGTTACAGAGACAGGGAGGGGTGTAGGGGCCGGAGGGGGTTACAGAGACAGGGAGGGGTGTAGGGGAGGGAGGGGGTTACAGAGATAGGGAGGGGTGTAGGGTCCGGAGGGGGTTACAGAGACAGGGAGGGGTGTAGGGGAGGGAGGGGGTGATGGAGACGGGAAGCGGTGTAGGGGAGGGAGAGGGTGACAGAGACGGGGAGGGGTGTAGAGGAGGGAGGGGGTTACAGAGTCGGGGAGGGGTGTCGGGACTGGAGGGGGTTACAGAGACAGGGAGGGGTGTAGGGGCTGGAGGGGGTTACAGAGACAGGGAGGGGTGTAGGGGCCGGAGGGGGTTACAGAGACAGAGGGGTGTAGGGGCCGGAGGGGGTTACAGAGACGGGGAGGGTTGTAGGGGCCGGAGGGGGTTACAGAGACAGGGAGGGGTGTAGTGACCGGAGGGGGTTACAGAGACAGGGAGGGGTGTAGGGGAGGGAGGGGGTGATGGAGACGGGAAGCGTTGTAGGGGAGGGAGAGGGTGACAGAGACGGGGAGGGGTGTAGGGGAGGGAGAGGGTGACAGAGACGGGGAGGGGTGTAGGGGAGGGAGAGGGTGACAGAGACGGGGAGGGGTTGAGGGAGACAGGGAGGGGTGTAGATGAGGGAGGGGGTGACGGAGACGGGGAGGGATGTAGGGGAGGGAGGGAGTGATGGAGACGGGGAGGGGTGTAGGGGAGGGAGGGGGTGAGGGAGACGGGGAGGGGTGTAGTGGAGGGAGAGGGTGACAGAGACGGGGAGTGGTTGATGGAGACGAGGAGGGGTGTAGGGGAGGGACGGGGTGATGGAGACGGGGAGGGGTGTGGGGGAGGGAGGGGGTGAGGGAGACGGGGAGGGGTGTAGTGGAGGGGCAGGGTGACGGAGACGGAGAGGGATGTAGGGGAGGGAGGGAGTGATGGAGACGGGGAGGGGTGTAGGGGAGGGAGCGGGTGAGGGAGACGGGGAGGGGTGTAGGTGAGGGAGGGGGTGACAGAGACGGGGAGGGGTGTCAGGGAGGGAGGGAGTGACGGAGACGGGGAGGGGTGTAGGGGAGGGAGGGGTTACAGAGAGGGGGAGGGGTGTAGGGGCCGGCGGGGTTACAGAGACAGGGAGGGGTGTAGGGGAGGGAGGGGTGACAGAGACGGGGAGGGGGTGGTGGAGACGGGGAGGGGTGTAGGGGAGGGAGGGGGTGACGGAGACGGGGTGGGGTGTAGGGGAGGGAGGGGGTGACGGTGACGGGGAGGGGTGTAGGGGAAGGAGGGGTTGACAGAGACGGGGAGCGGTGTAAGAGAGGGAGAGGGTGACAGAGACGGGCAGGGGGTGACGGAGATGGGGAGGGGTGTCGGAGAGGGAGAGGGTGACAGAGGCAGGGAAGGGTGTAGGCAAGGGAGGGGGTGACGGAGACGGGGTGGGGTGTAGCGGAGGGAGAGGGTGACGGAGACGGGGAAGGGGTGTAGGAGAGGGACGGGGTGATGGGGACAGGGAGGGGTGTGGTGGAGGGAGAGGGTGACGAAGATGGGGAAAGGTGTCGGGGAGGGACGGGGTGACGGAGACGGGGAGGGGTGTAGGGGAGGGAGGGGTTGACGGAGATGGGGAGGGGTGTCGGGGAGGGAGGGGGTGACGGAGACGGGGAGGGAGGGGTTGACGGAGACGGGGAGGGGTATAGGGGAGGGAGGGGGTGATGGAGAGGGAAGGGGTGTAGGGGAGGGAGGGGTGACAGAGACGGGGAGGGGTTGAGGGGAGGTAGAAGGTGACGGAGACGGGGACTGGTGTCGAGGAGGGAGGGGGTGAGGGAGACGGGGAGGGGTGTAGGGGAGGGAGGGGGTGATGGAGACAGGGAGGGTGTAGGGGAGGGAGGGGGTGATGGAGACGGGGAGGGGTGTAGGGGAGGGAGGGGCTTACGGAGACGGGGAGGTGTGTAGGGGAGGGAGGGGGTGACGGAGACGGGGAGGGGTGTAAGGGAGGGTGGGGGTGACAGAGACAGGGAGGGGTGTAGGGGAGGGAGGGGGTGACGGAAACAGGGAGGGGTGTAGGGGAGGGAGGGGCTTACGGAGACGGGGAGGTGTGTAGGGGAGGGAGGGGGTGAGGGAGACGGGGAGGGGTGTAGGGGAGGGAGGGGTGACAGACACGGGGAGGGGTTGAGGGGAGGTAGAAGGTGACGGAGACGGGGAGTGGTGTCGAGGAGGGAGGGGGTGAGGGAGACGGGGAGGGGTGTAGGGGAGGGAGGGGCTGACGAAGATGGGGAAGGGTGTCGGGGAGTGAGGGGGTGAGGGAGACGGGGAGGGGTGTAGGGGAGGGATGGGGTGACGGAGACGGGGAGGTGTGTAGGGGAGGGAGGGGGTGATGGAGACGGGGAGGGGTGTAGGGGAGGGAAGGGGTGCGGAGACAGGGAGGGTTGTAGGGGAGGGAGGGGGTGACGGAGACGGGGAAGGGTGTAGGGGAGGGAGGGAGTGAGGGAGACGGGGAGGGAGGGGGTGCGGAGACAGGGAGGGGTGTATGGTAGGGAGGGGGTGACGGAGATGGGGAGGGAGGGGGTGACGGAGACAGGGAGGGGTGTAGGGGAGGGAGGGAGTGACGGAGACGGGGAGGGAGGGGGTGACAGAGACGGGGAGGGGTGTAGGGGAGGGTGGGTGTGAGGGAGACGGGGAGGGGTGTAGGGGAGGGAGGGGGTGATGGAGACGGTGAGGGGTGTAGGGGAGGGAGGCGGTGACAGAGACGAAGAGGGGGTGAGGGAGACGGGGAGGGGTGTAGGGGAGGGAGGGGTTGACGGGGACGGTGAGGTGTGTTGGGGAGGGAGGGGGTGACGGAGACGGGGAGGGGTGTAGGGGAGGGAGGGGGTGACGGGGACGGGGAGGGGTGTAGGGGAGGGAGAGGGTGACGGAGAAGGGGAGGGGTGTCGGGGAGGGAGGGGGTGACGGAGATGGGGAGGGGTGTAGGGGAGGGACGGGGTGATGGAGACGGGGAGGGGTGTAGGGGAGGAGGGGGTGATGGAGACGTGTAGGGGTGTAGGGGAGGGAGTGGGTGATGAAGATGGGGAGGGAGGGGGTGACGGGGATGGGGAGGGGTGTAGGGGAGGGAGAGAGTCACAGAGACCAGGAGGAGTTGGAAGGAGAGGGAGGAGGTGGTTACAGAGTCTGGGAGGGGTTGGACGGAGAGGGAGGACGTAACAGAGTCTGGGAGGGGTTGGATGGAGAGGGTGGGGGTGGTTACAGAGTCTGGGAGGGGTTGGACGGACAGGGAGGGGGTGGTTACAGAGTCTGTGAGTGGTTGGACAGAGAGGGAGGGGTTACAGAGTCTGGGAGGGGTTGGATGGAGGGGGGGTGGTTACAGAGTCTGGGAGGGGTTGGGCAGAGGGAGGGGGTGGTTACAGAGTCTGGGAGGGGTTGGGCAGAGGGAGGGGGTAACAGAGTCTGGGAGGGTTTGGGCAGAGGGAGTGGGTGGTTACAGAGTCTGGGAGGGGTTGGGCAGAGGGAGGGGGTAACAGAATCTGGGAGGGGTTAGACGGAGAGGGAGGGGGTGGTTACAGAGTCTGGGAGGGGTTGGACGGAGAGGCAGGGTGTAACAGAGTCTGGGAGGGGTTAGACGGAGAGGGAGTGCGTGGTTACAGAGTCTGGGAGGGGTAGGGCAGAGGGAGGGTGTAACAGAGTCTGGGAGGGGTTGGACGGCGAGGGAGAGTGTAACAGAGTCTGGGAAGGCTTGGACGGAGAGGGAGGGGGTAACAGAGTCTGGGAGGGGTTGGACGGAGAGGGAGGGTGTAACAGAGTCTGGGAGGGGTTGGACGGAGAGGGAGGGGGTGGTTACAGAGTCTGGGAGGGGTTGGGCAGAGGGAGGGGTAACAGAGTCTGGGAGGGGTTGGACGGAGAGGGAGGGTGTAACAGAGTCTGTGAGGGCTTGGACGGAGAGGGAGGGTGTAACAGAGTCTGGGAGGGCTTGGACGGAGAGGGAGGGGGTAACAGAGTCTGGGAGGGGTAGGGGGTGTTTACTGATACACTGAGGGGTTGGAGAATCGGACACACAGGTCTGGACCTCCCTGCATCCATTGAATATTGTGACCCCCCCAGTGAACATCCCACGGCTGAGGAAACCGACCGGACGCTCTCCACCACGTCCCCAGGTGAAGCTTGGAGTCCCGTGTCTCAGCATGAAGCTGCTGGCCGCTCTGCCCGTCTTCTGCCTACTGGCCCTGGCCTCTGCGCAGGACAGCCCCCAACGCTGCAGTGAGTGAAATTCCAGACCATAGCGAAGGCAGTTCTGGGCTCCGAGCGGTCGAGGAGGGAGGGGGTAACAACGGTCCGGAAAGAGGGTGGGGGAAATCCCACGTGATGTTCCCAGAATTGGGGGTGTGAGTTACAGGGATACACTGAACGGACTGGCACCACTTTCCCGGGGTGATTGTGGCTGAGGGGTGACCTTATAAAATCACTGCGGGGGCGTGAGTGTCGATGAGGAGGTCAGTCACAGTCTTTTCCCCAGGGTCTGAAACCAGAGGGCACAGGTTAGAGGTGAGGTCGGGGAGGGCGGGGAAGATTCAAAGGGAACTGAGGGGTAACGTTCCAAACGTGAGGTCTAACTGGGACATGTTCATCTGGGCACCTTGGTCAGTATGGTACAGTCGGCCGAGTGGCCTGCACGTGCTCCGGGACTCCACAGTGTCAGGATTTGCACCCTCCACCCCCCCCCAGGTTGAGCTGCTCGCGGGTAAACTTACGCCCCGCCCCACACTTCCCCGAGAACCCGTCTGGAAACCGTGGACGGTCGTCCACTGTCCCAGAGTCACGGCTTGGGCACGGTCAGCTCGTTGGCAAGCGGCTTTGCCTCGACCCAAGTGGGCGACAACTGATTCCTCTCCCGTTTTCCCTCCCCCGAATCCCACAGCTTCTCCAGATCAAATGGATGGAATGGTGACTGTTGTGAGTATAACCAGTATTGTGTTTATTGATCTCAAAACCCAACTGTGTTTGGCCCACTTCTCCTCTCCCAGAAACCGAGTTCCCAGTTGCACTTTATTATGATCGCTGCTACCAAGGGGAGCCATCATGGTGTGATCATTAATTAACGGCCTCTCATTGCAAACTGCCAGCTCAAATCGAGTTCAAGTTTGATTGTTATTCTCCCACAGACATTATGCAGCCAAACGAAACATTGCTGCTCCAGCACCAAGGGGCAAAACGCCACACATACAGTCATACACAGCACAGAGGTTTGTGATCCACTGCAGACCATCACCGTGGGTAATAGTAGCACAATTTCCTGATGGGATGTTGACCCAGAGTCATATTTCTGCAAGAAAAAACCCACAGGGCCCACGGTTTCCCTGTATCCACAGTGTGGGCTGCCTCTCTCTGGGATCCCTGTTGCAGGAGGGCATACCAGTCACCGAGACCTGCAGCTTGAAGCCTAGTCATCAGAGAGCCTGGTGCTAAGGCCTAGTGTTCAGAATACCGGTTATCAGACCATCCCGAGCTGAGGCCCAGTGTTCAGGGTACCAGTCATCAGAGAGTCTGGCATTTGAGGCCTACTGTTCAGTTTCCCGTTATCAGACCATCCCGACCTGAGGCCTAGTGTTCAGGGTACCAGTCATCAGAGAAACTGGCATTTGAGGCCTAGTGTCCAGGTTCTGGTTATCAGACCATCCCAACCTGAGGCCTAGTGTTCAGGGTACCAGTCATCGGAGAGTCTGGCATTTGAGGCCTACTGTTCAGGTTCCGGTTATCAGACCATCCTGACCTGAGGCCTACTGTTCAGGGTACCAGTCATCAGAGAAACTGGCATTTGAGGCCTAGTGTCCAGGTTCTGGTTATCAGACCATCCCAACCTGAGGCCTAGTGTTCAGGGTACCAGTCACTGGAGAGTCTGGCATTTGAGGCCTACTGTTCAGTGTATCAGTTATCGGAGAACCCCAAGTCCACGCCTAGAGTTCAGGACACCAGTCATTGGAAAGTTTGGCATTTGAGGCCTAGTGTTCAGGGTACTGGCCATTGGAGAGTCCGTGCTGAAGCATCACTGGAGAGTCCTGAGTCGAGGTCTGGATTTTGAGGTCCTCATTTAGATTCATCAGTGAGTCCTGGGGTTGATGCCAAAGATCAAAGGCCAAAGGCCGATTGGACGTCTGGAATCCGAGGCCCGATGGCTGGAGCCCTGAATCTGTAACTCCACTGGGGAAGTCAAATCCAAATGTAAATCTAAACCTGAGCCTGTCTAAATCTTAACCTAAATCTGAGTCCGACCCCAAGTCTACGTCCGAGTCTAAATCCAAGCCCGCGCCTGAACTCGAACCCCAATCCCTTCCCAGGGGCCTGGAGACCTCAGAGCTCACCGTCTGACTGACTGCCTTCCTTCCACAGTTTCACCCAGTCAATTTCGTAGACAATTACGGGAACTTCTCCTACGACGCGGTTAACAAGAGACTTTACAAAAGTGCGTTCGTCTTCAGAGGGGGAATACAGGTGTGGAAGCAGGTGGACATCCTTCTGTTCCAGAAGGTGAGGGGGCTGGTAACAAACTGGGCCTATTTTCACTTGGAAAGGCCTGACTCCTCTGCTGTTCATTCCTCTCCTTCGGAACTCCCTGAGTTCCTTGCATTCTTAAAAAAAGCTCAGCGTTAAGTTTAATGTTATCTGCACAAGTCCACGTGTGCACAGGTGCCACGAAAAATCCACTTGCACCAGCATCGCAGGCTCGGAGTATCAGGCAGATTGTCCGTCATAACTCAATGTGCCAAGTACAGGTGATGGAATGTGTGTTGAGCTTGAGTAAGACATGGTGAGGCCTAACTTGGGGGATGGTCACCGGCCTACAGGAAAGACGGAAATAAGCTTGAAAGAGCACAGAGAAAACTTGCAAGGACGTTGCTGGGTCTGGAGGACCCGAGTTACGAGGAAAGATTGAATAGGTTTGGACCTTCGAACACAGAAGTTTGAGAGGAGATTTAGCAGAGGTGTATAAAACTCTGAGGGGAATAGATTGGGTAAATGCCAGCAGGCTTTCCCCACTGAGGCTGGGTGGGACTTCAACCAGAGGTCAGGGGTTGAGGGTGAAAGGTGAAAAGTTTAAGGGGAAACTTCTTCACTCGGAGGGTGGTGAGAGCTAGACAGCGGAAATGGTGCATGTGAGCTCGATCTCAATGCCAAAGCGAAGTTTGGATAGATACATGGATGGGAGGGGAGTGGAGGGCTGAGGTCCCGGTGTAGGTCATTGGAGTAGACAGGTTAAATGATTCGGCACGGAATAGATGGGCTGAAGGGCCCGTTTCTGTGCTGTACTTTTCTATGACGCTATTCACAATAAGCGTGAATTAAACCCGCGTGCAATTTTCTTTCCCTTGGCAATTAATCTGATCAACCGTTCTAGTTTGGCCACCACCGCCCCCTCTATTACCCCGTCACTGCTCCGTAAGCACTTCAAACCACTTTTTTTGTAATGCCTTACAAAACTCAGTGGGTCAGGCAGCGACTATGGAGAGGAATAAACAGTCCGTATTCGGACGGAGACCCTCCTTCAGGACTTTTACGCACGTTTTCATTTCCTGCTCATCCTCTAAGCTCTAACGTTATTTTTGTATAGTTCTTTGTTCTTTATAATTATTGAATGTTTACCGCACCCTGGGCAGCATGCCACAGCAAATTCCGAATGCACGGAGGTGTCCGTTTGTCCATTAAACAGTCTTCCCGTGACGACGACTGTTCTTGGCAAATTTTTCCACAGGGGAGGGGGAGTTTGCCATTGTCTTCTTCTGGGCAGTGTCTTTACCAGGTGGGTGACCACCCCCACCCCCCCAGCCATTGTCAGTAGTCTTCAGAGTGATCTGCACCAGGTGCTCATACGACCGTCCACCGCCTGCCCCCCCCACGGCTTCACGTGACCCTGATCCGGGGGGGGGGCTAAGCAGGTGCTACCCCTCGCCCAAGGGTGACCTGCAGGCTGGCGGAGGGAGGGAGCACCTCACACCTCCTCTGGTAGAGACGTATCTCCACTCCTCCACCCTCATGCAAATTTGATAAGATAATAAAGTTGATTTTAAAGAAGCCCACAGATCCACAGCCATTCATGGTAATGAATTCCGCAGGTTCGCCACTGTTGGGCTGAAGAACGTCCTCCTCATCCCTGTTCCAAATGGAATGTCCCTCAATTCTGAGGCCGTGCCCTCTGGTCCTAGACTTCCCCCCACCACCATGATCGGAAGCGTCATCTTCACATCCGCTCGGTCTGGGCCTTTCGACATTCGTGCAGGTTTCAGTGAGATCCCGATCTCGCGGGTTGCGCCTCGAGGGTCCCCGGGCTCTCACGGGGTCCTAGTGCCCCCACTTCTATAACCTGTCCTGTCTCCCCTACTTCCCACAGTCCGTGAAGTACCAGTACTTCCCGCACAACGGGACCTGCCTGAAGTCCCCGCTCCGGATTCCGTTCCCGAAATTTCGCGTCTCCAAAAACGCCAAGTTCCTCTGCCAGCTTTACATCGGCAGTGCTACCATCCCGAAGGCGGGACTTCTGACCAACATCTGGAGCAAAGTTGAGGATAATGGTAAGGAATGTCGCTCTACACCCCCTCTTTACCCCGCTCGTTCCCTCTCTCAGCTGCAACCAACCCCCCAGGAGGTGGCAGTCATTTCTCTCCCACATTGGGCTGGTTCTTAGGTATCTCGTCTTCTCTTGTCTTTCCTTCTGCCCTCTCTCCTTCCCTCCTTTTCTTCCACCCTCCCTCCCTCACTTCCTTCTGCGGTCCTTCCCTCCCCTCTCTCTGTCACGCTCCCTCACCCGATCTCTTCATCACTTTCCCAAGCACTCTGTCTGTCTCTGTCAATCTCTTTCACGATCTCTACTTCTATCCCTCTCCCTCTCTCTCTCTGAGCGACCTCTCTGGATCGAGCCCCCGCCAACCGGGCGGATCACGCCGCGCTCGAAGGTGCGAATCACCCGTCCCGACCGGGTGGATCACCTGTACTTGTAGGACGGGAGCCACTTGAAAGCCTCAAGTCTCATCTGCAGGGAGTCATTATTTTAGCCAATAAAAAATAGATCAGGTGCTAGCGGAGCGGCCACTGTTGGAGAGGGCAGTGTTAGAGTGCTCCAGCTTTGGCTCGAGAGGCTTGAGTAAGCACGGGCAGAGGTTCGAGGTAGGTTTCCGTTAAGTTACTTTTCCAGTTTGTACATAGCCAGTGTGCCCAGAATGGGTTAATGAGTTAGTACCAGAGTTCCTTGTGTGCGATGTGGGTGCTTTGGGGACCTCCAGTCTCTCTGATAGCCGCGTCTGTACGGAGTGCACCGAACCGCAGCTCCTTCGAGAGTGTGTTAAGCAAAATGGAGCTTCAGCTGGATAACCTTCAGCTCCTACGGGAGACTGATACATAGGAGCTACAGGGAGGTAGTCACCCCTAGGTTTCAGGAGGCTGGTACCTGGGTGACCGACAGGAGAGGGCTCCCCTCAATAGTGAGAATACTGCTTTGGATAGTGTTGTGTGGGGGGGGGGGTGCGATGCCCTTCCAGGCAGAAGCCACAGCGAGCAGGTCTCTGGTACAGAATCTGCCTCAGAAGGGAAGTGGGGAGAAGAGACGAGCAGCAGTGAGACGGGATTCATTGGTTAGGAGAACAGACGGGAGGCTCTGTGGGCGAGAACAAGATCTCCAGATGGCTTGCTGCCTCCCGGGCGCCAGCGTCCAGGACATCCCGCATCAACCCCTCGACCTCCTTCAGTGTGGGGGGGGGGGGGTGAGCAGCCAGAGGTCAGGGTCCGCGTTGGCACCAATGACACGGGCAGGACAAGTGACGAGGTTCTGCGTAGGGAACTCAGGGAGCTGGGTGCCACGTTAAAAGGCAGGACCTCCAGGGCTGCGATCTCAGGATTGCTACCCGTGCCACGTGCCCGTGAGGCCAGAGCTAGGAAGATTAGACGGTTTACCAAGCGGCTAAGGAGCTGGTGCAGGAGGGAGAGCATCAGAGGTCTGGATCACTGGGCTCTCTTCCAGGGAAGGTGGGACCTGTACAGAAGGGACGGTTGGCACCTGAACTGGAGGGGAAACTGATATCCTAGCGGGAAGGTTTGCCAGTTATGCTTGGGGAGGGGAGGAAATTAAACTCGAGTTATGTTGGGGGCAAGGGTGGGGACCAGGACATCAGAACAGATAGTAGAGAGGTTGTGGAGGCAGATGTTGGTCAGACCCCTGACAACGTCCGGAATCAAAAGCTCGAGCTCGGTGCGACCAGAGTGCTGAGCTGCATATATTTCAGTGCAGGAAGGATTGTAGGAAAGGCAGGGCATGGATCAACACCTGGAATTATGATGTTGTAGCCATTAGCGAGACTTGGTTACAGGAGGGGCAGGACTGGCAGCTCAATATTCCAGGGTTCTGTTGTTTTAGGCGCGGCAAAGCAGAAGGGATTATCGGGAGAGGGGTGGCGTTACTCGTCACAGCTGTGCTCAGATTGGAGAACTCATCCAGCGGGTAGAGCTGGGGAATAAGAAAGGTATAACCACGTTGAAGGGGCTTTTTTTATATAGACCATCAAACAGTCCGTGGGATTTAGAGGAAAAAATTCTGTAAATAGTTTGCAGACTGTTGCAAGAAACAGAAGGTGGTCTTAACTTACCACGTATTGACTGGGAATCCCAGACTGTGAAAGGACTCGATGGGATAGAGTTTGTCAAGTGTGTTCAGGGAAGTTTTCTTCATCGGTACGTAGAAGTCCCAGTGGGAGGGTGCGTGATACTGGATCTGTTGTGAAGGAATGAGACAGGGCAGGTGACAGAAGTTTGTGTAGGGGAAAACTTTGCACCTAGTGACCACAATGCCACTAGATTCAAAGTAAATATACAAACAAAAAGGTCTGGTCCATGGGTCGAGATTCTAAACTGGAGAAAGGCCAGTTTTGATGGTATCAGAAAGGATCTGGCAAGTGTGGATAGGGACAGGCTGTTTTCTGGCAAAGTGTACTTGGTAAGTGGAAGGCCTTCAAAAGTGAAATTTTGAGAGTACGAAGCTTGTAAATATCTCTCCCCTCCTCGTTTGGGTTATTGATTTCTGAGTTGTCTTGTTCCTTCTTGAGTTGTACGCCACATTTCTGTCCCCCCACACATCCATTCTCTCCCTCCCCCGCCCTCATTCCCTCTCCTCTCTCTGCGTCTCTCTTTCCCCATTACTCGCTCCCTCTTCTCTCTGACCCTCTGTCCCCCCCTCACTCTCTCCCTCCCCTCTTGCTCCTCTCTCTCCCCCTCTCTCTGACTCCCCCCTCTCTCTTCCCCTCCACTCTCTCTTTCCTGCCTCTCCCCCCCACCCCCATCTCTCTCTCCCCGACTCTGGTCCCCTCTCTCTCCTCTCTCCCCCACTCTCTCCCTCCCCTCTCCCCTCGTCTCTGTCTCCCCATCTCTCCTCTCCCCTCTCTCTGTCCCCCCCTCTCTCCCCTCCCCTCTCTCTCTCTCTCTCATTCTGTCTCTCCCTCAATCGTCCTCTCCGTGTTGGTGTCACGTATTGGCTGTTTGGATCAGCCATATGGGTTGGGCGTATTGCGTGGACATCCCGGACTGACTCGTCCCTCTCCATGTTTCCAGAGAAATACACGTCCCGGACTGACCCGTCCCTCTCCGTGTTTCCAGTGAAGTACACGTCCTGTGCAGACCCGTCCCTCTCCGTGTTTCCAGTGAAGTACACGTCCCGTGCAGACCCGTCCCTCTCCATGTTTCCAGTGAAGTACACGTCCCACGCTGACCCGTCCCTCTCCGTGTTTCCAGTGAAGTACACGTCCCACGCTGACCCGTCCCTCTCCGTGTTTCCAGTGAAATACACGTCCCACGCTGACCCGTCCCTCTCCATGTTTCCAGTGTAGTACATGTCCCACGCTGACCCGTCCCTCTCCATGTTTCCAGTGAAATACACGTCCCATGCTGACCCGTCCCTCTCTGTGTTTCCAGTGAAGTACATGTCCGGACTGACCCGTCCCTCTCCGTGTTTCCAGTGAAGTACGTGTCCGATCTGACCCGTCCTGCTCCGTGTTTCCAGTGAAGTACACGTCCCGTACTGACCCATCCCTCTCCGTGTTTCCAGTGAAGTACACGTCCCGCACTGACCCGTCCCTCTCCGTGTTTCCAGTGAAGTACACGTCCCACGCTGACCCATCCCTCTCCGTGTTTCCAGTGAAGTACACGTCCCGTACTGACCCGTCCCTCTCCGTGTTTCCAGTGAAGTACACGTCCTGTATTGACCCGTCCCTCTCCGTGTTTCCAGTGAAGTACACGTCCCGCGCTGACCCGTCCCTCTCCGTGTTTCCAGTGAAGTACACGTCCCATACTGACCCGTCCCTCTCCGTGTTTCCAGTGAAGTACACGTCCCACGCAGACCCGTCCCTCTCCGTGTTTCCAGTGAAGTACACGTCCCATACTGACCCGTCCCTCTCCGTGTTTCCAGTGAAGTACACGTCCCGCGCTGACCCGTCCCTCTCCGTGTTTCCAGTGAAGTACACGTCCCGCGCTGACCCGTCCCTCTCCGTGTTTCCAGTGAAGTACACGTCCCATACTGACCCGTCCCTCTCCGTGTTTCCAGTGAAGTACGTGTCCCACGCTGACCCGTCCCTCTCCGTGTTTCCAGTGAAGTACACGTCCGGACTGACCCGTCCCTCTCCGTGTTTCCAGTGAAGTACACGTCCGGACTGACCCGTCCCTCTCCGTGTTTCCAGTGAAGTACACGTCCGGACTGACCCGTCCCTCTCCGTGTTTCCAGTGAAGTACACGTCCCATACTGACCCGTCCCTCTCCGTGTTTCTAGAGAATCACGTGATGACCTTCACAGACGTAAAGTGCCTCCCCCAGTACCGAGCGCATTTCCGCGAGGATGGATGGTTCTCGGAATCGTAAGTTACCTGCTTTTAATCTCACTCTTTACTCTACCCTTTCCCTGCATATTCTTTCTTCTCTCTGTAACCCCTTCCGGCCCCTGCACCCCTCCCCATCAGTGTAACCCTGTGCGGTCCCTACACTCCTCCTTCTCTCTATAACTCCCCCCTCTCGCCCCTACACCCCTCCCGTCTGTGTGAACTGCTCCCTCCCTGTCCTCCTCCCCGTCTCTGGGCTCCCGTGTTTGGGCCTGGCTGCCCATGGCGACCTGTTGGGAGGGTCTGGTGTGTGATGCTCCTTTGTTCAACACTTCTGCCTTTGTTTGCAGCTTCTATAACCTGACTCTTGGGATCCGAGATCCGAAAGTCTTCACCCCTCCTTCGGAATGTGACGATCCAGTCTAAGGACGTACTGCCAGGGACCAGCAGCACCCATGGGCGCTGTGACCTCCGTTTCCGGAGTAAATGCGAGCAGGGTGGGCCGGTTTCTAGATATTCAGGGAATTGGGGAAAAACTGTGAAATTCAGTGCCACAGGCACCCGTGGAGGAAAAATCACTTAAAGCAGAGGCTGGTAGTTTCTTGATTGGTCAGGGTGAAAGGTTACGAGGAGATGACACGAGATTGGGGTTGGGGGAGGTCATGAATCAGCCAACGATGGAATGTCAGAGCACTCTCGATGAGCCAAGTGGTCTAATTCTGCTCCAGCGTCTTCTGGTGTGATGGGAATCCGGCAGCCATGGAAGATATGACAGGAGCTCGCCGAGTGTTAGAACAGACCTGACGGGCCGAGTGGCCTCCCCTGCCCTTCATCCTGACCTCCATTTGTCGAATCCTAATAAAGTTGAGTGCGATCTTGCCTGCTTCTCTTGTTTCCTGAGGTCACAAGCAATCATTTGAATCCGGCAAGCCGGCTTTATTTTTTTGGGGGGGGGGAGGGTGTGGTGGGGCAGGGGCAGTACCCTGGAGGGGAGGGTGGTGGGGAGGCTGTTCGGCCCATTGTTGTCTCGTTGTAAGGGGGATAGAAGGAACCCCTCCCTCATTGGTATTGGTGTTGTAATTGGCTTATCCTCGTCACACATACAGAGGTAAGTGGAACAAAACACTGTTCGTACAGATTAGATCGTTACACAGCGCGCTGAGGTAGAACAAGGTCAAACGGTAACAGAACGCAGGATAAAGTGTGACAGCGACAGAGCGAGTGCAGAGCAGGGAAACAATAAAATGCAAAACCATAGCAAGGGAGATTGTGAGGCCCAGATGTCCATATCGCACAAGAAGTCCATTCAGGAGTCTGACAACAACAGGGTAGAAGGAGTCCTTGGGGCTGGTGGTACGCCGGAGGCCAAGTTTCCTTCATATCATACAAGAGGCCCATTCAGGAATCTGACGACAGCAGGGTAGAAGCTGACGTTGGGTGTGGTGGTACCTGTTTTCCGGTTAACGAATCTTCACCAGGGTGGGGGTGTTCCCAGCCTGGGCTCCACGGACCTTTCAGTTAATGGTAGGGCGTTCCACGGCATCAAAAGGATTGGGGACCCCTGCTTTAGACAAAGGAGAGTCGGTGGATGTTGTTGACTTGGGTTTTCAGAAGGCCTTTGACGTGATGGCACAGATGGCAGCCTGCGGCCATAGAGCAGTACAGCACAGAAAAAGGCCCTTCAGCCCATCCAGTCTGTGCTGGATGATTAATCTGCCGCATCCCATCAACCTGCACAGGGACCATATCCCTCTCTATTCCTCCCGTCATGTACTTACCTGAACTTCTCTGAAATGTTACACCCTAATTTGCCCCGAGACAGCAAACGTCTCCTCCTCTGTGATCTGTACAGGGTCCGCGATCTTGTAGCTGCCAGCCTCACTTCTACAGACTTTGTGACCGTCTCCTGAGTTAAAGGGCTTGCAAGGCGTGGACTGGGACGAGCTGTTTCCTGGCAAAGGTGTGCTCGGTGAGTGAGAGGCTTTCCAAAGTGAAGATTTTGAGTGCAGAGTTTGCATGTTCCTGTCAGAATAAAAGGCGAGGACAACAGGTTTAGGGAAACTTGGTTTTTGGGAGATATTGAGGTCCTGGTTAAGAAAATAAAGGAGGTGCATTGCAGGTAGAGGCAGGGAGGAACGAATGAGGTTCCTGAGGAGTACAAGAAACACAAGAGCACAGTTAAGGAGGAAATCAGGAGGACTAAAAGACAAAAAACATTTAAGATCTCCCCAATCTCCTTTGGCTCCATGCATAGATGACCTCTCTGATCGTCCAGAGGATCGATTTTGTCCCTTGTTAACCTTTTGCTCTGAATATATCTGTAGACTCCCTTAGAATTCTCCATCATCTTGTCTGCTAGAGCAACTTCACGCCTTCTTTTAGCCCTCCTGATTTCCTCCTTAAGTCCTCTTGCATTTCTTGTACTCCCCGAGTACCTCATTTGTTCCTCCCTGCCTACACCTGGCATGCACCTCCTTCTTTCTCCTAACCAGGGCCCCCATATCTCTCGAAAACCAAGATTCCCGAAACCTGTTATCCCTGCCTTTTGTTCTGACAGGAACATACAAGCTCTGCACTCTCAAAAATTTCACCTTTGATGGCCTCCCACTTACCAAGCACACCTTTGCCAGGAAACATCCTGTCCCAGTCCACACTTGTCAAATCCTTTTTAAAACCACGTAAATTGGCCTTTCTCCAGTTCGGAATCTCAACTCAAGGACCAGACCTATCCTTTTCCATAGGTACCCTGAATCTAATGGCATTATGATCACTAGACGCAAACTGTTCCCTTCACACAAACTTCTGTCACCTGCCCTATCTCGTTCTCTAATAGGAGATAGAGTATCACACCCTCTCTAGCTGGGACTTCTATGTGTTTTGTTTCATAACCCCAAAACATAAAACTAATGGACAGGAAAACAGCAAGCCAGGAGATGGGTTTTGTTTTCACTTTAAGTCATAGTCATAGTCAGACTTTATTGATCCCGGGGGAAATTGGTTTTCGTTACAGTTGCACCGTAAATAATAAATAGTAATAGAACCATAAACAGTTAAATAGTAATATGTAAATTATGCCAGTAAATTATGAAATAAGTCCAGGATCAGCCTATTGGCTCAGGGTGTCTGACCCTCCAAGGGAGGAGTTGTAAAGTGTGATGGCCACAGGCAGGAATGACTTCCTATGACTCTCTGTGCTGCATCTCAGTGGAATGAGTCTCTGGCTGAATGTACTCCTGTGCCCACCCAGTACATTACGTAGTGGATGGGAGACATTGTCCAAGATGGCATGCAACTTAGACAGCATCCTCTTTTCAGACACCACCGTCAGAGAGTCCAGTTCCATCCCCACAGCATCACTGGCCTTACGAATGAGTTTGTTGATTCTGTTGGTGTCTGCTACCCTCAGCCTGCTGCCCCAGCACACAACAGCAAACATGATCGCACTGGCCACCACAGACTCATAGAACATCCTCAGCATCGTCCGGCAGATGTTAAAGGACCTCAGTCTCCTCAGGAAATAGAGACGGCTCTGACCCTTCTTGTAGACAGCCTCAGTGTTCTTTGACCAGTCCAGTTTATTGTCAATTCATATCCCCAGGTATCTGTAATCCTCCACCATGTCCACACTGACCCCCTGGATGGAAACAGGGGTCACCGGTATCTTAGCTCTCCTCAGGTCCACCACCAGCTCCTTAGTCTTTTTCACATTAAGCTGCAGATAATTCTGCTCACACCATGTGACAAAGTTTCCCACCGTAGTCCTGTACTCAGCCTCATCTCCCTTGCTGATGCATCCAACTATGGCAGAGTCATCCGAAAACTTCTGAAGATGACAAGACTCTGTGCCACACACGTGGTGTCGTGATGACGTATACCATTCACATACTTTTACATATAACCCGTGATGGGTTATGTACAAAGAATGCTTACTCAAACAATATTTGTATCATTCAGGGCTAAAGATTTAATCGCCGTGGAGGATTTCTTACTCTTGTGGGAAAATGTTCTTCCAGGAAAGACGTTATCCCACAAGAGTGAGGGGATGGGGGGGTCACTCTGCTTGACAGGTGAAACAAACTCAGGTTTGGGGACCTGTAGGAGTTGACTCTGCGACTGCAGGAAGTGGTCCTGACGGCTTTGGACGTTTCTTTTCCCGGACAGTGCCAAGCAGCCACTCGACCTGCTGATCTCTCCCAGGCCACCGGGCACAGCTTCCAGCCAACGCTTTCACTTTGACCACGCCTAGGTGGCCACATACTGGCGGATCTACTGGCATGTCGCTCGCCCAACACTTTAGCTCTCGTCTCGGATGGTACAGCTACCCTCAATCCCCACTCAAGACAACCTCGGTCAAGGGCAAGTTCGTCCGGGTGCTGGTGTAAACAGAAGAGCTGGAGATCCTGCTGCACGTTCCAGCTATTGTGGGTGGTCGTGTAGGCCCGAGACACTGTGGGGTCTTTTCTGCTTCCCCTTTGTATCATCCCTGCCGTAACAGGGAGACTTTCGATCTGCATGAGGGAGAACACGTCATGAGGAGTGTCCGCTTTTGTAAATGTTTCAGTCTTTTCCTTTTCCGAGGGGAAACAGGACAATCCGTCAGCATTTCCGTGCTTAGTTGTCCTCGTGAATTTGATCTTGTAATTGTGTCCTCCGAGAAACAGAGCCCACTGGTGTGGCTGTTGTTAGTGGAACTCCCTCCTGGGGGTTGAACATGGACACTTGTGGTCGATGATCGGCAACGAGGGTAAACTCTCTCCCATGCACGTACTGGTTCAAATGTTCTGCACCCCAAACTGGGCTCAAGGCCTCTCTGCCTATCTGAGTGTAATTCTTCTCGGCAGCGGTAAGAGAACGTGATGCAAAGGCTACGAGAGATCGTCCGCTTTGGAAGGAACAATAGAAGACCACAAGACAAAGGAGCAGAACTCAGCCATTCGGCCCATCGAGTCTGCTCCGCCATTTTATCATGCGCTGATCCATTCTTCCATTCAGTCCCACTCCCCCGCCTTCTCACCATAACCTTTGATGCCCTGGCTACTCAGATACCTATCAATCTCTGCCTTAAATACACCCAATGACTTGGCCTCCACTGCTGCCCGTGGCAACAAATTCCATAGATTCACCACCCTCTGGCTAAAAAAATTTCTTCACATTTCTGTTCTGAGTGGGCGCCCTTCAATCCTTAAGTCATGCCCTCTCGTACTAGACTCCCCCATCATGGGAAACAACTTTGCCACATCCACTCTGTCCATGCCTTTCAACATTTGAAATGTTTCTATGAGGTCTCTCCTCATTCTTCTAAACTCCAAGGAATACAGTCCAAGAGCGGACAAACGTTCCTCATATGTTAACCCTCTCATTCCCGGAATCATTCTAATGAATCTTCTCTGCACCCTCTCCAACGTCAGCACATCCTTTCTTAGATAAGGAGACCAAAACTGCCCACAGTACTCCAAGTGAGGTCTCACCAGCACCTTATAGAGCCTCAACATCACATCCCTGCTCCTATACTCTATTCCTCTAGAAATGAATGCCAACATTGCATTCGCCTTCTTCGCTACCGACTCAACCTGGAGATTAACTTTAAGGGTATCTTGTACCAGGTCCCAAGTCCTGTTGCATCTCAGAACTTTGAATTCTTTCCCCATTTAAATAATAGTCTGCCCGTTTATTTTTTCTGCCAAAGTGCATAACCATACACTTTCCAACATTGTACTTCATTTGCCACTTCTTTGCCCATTCTTCCAATCTATCCAAGTCTCTCTGCAGACTCTCCGTTTCCTCAGCACTACCGGCCCCTCCACCTATCTTCGTATCGTCAGCAAACTTAGCCACAAAGCCATCTATTCCATAATCCAAATCATTGATGTACAATGTAAAAAGAAGCGGCCCCAACACGAACCCGTGGAACACCACTGGTAACCGGCAGCCAACCAGAATAGGATCCCTTTATTCCCACTCTCTGTTTCCTGCCAATCAGCCAATGCTCTATCCACGTATGTAACTTTCCCGTAATTCCATGGGCTCTTATCTTGTTAAGTAGCCTCATGTATGGCACCTTGTCAAAGGCCTTCTGAAAATCCAAATATACAACATCCATTGCATCTCCCTTGTCTAGCCCACTGGTAATTTCCTCAAAAAATTGTAATAGGTTTGTCAGGCAGGATTTTCCTTTAAGGAATCCATGCTGAGTTCTGCCTATCTTGTCATATGCCTCCAGGTACTCTGTAACCTCATCCTTGACAATCGACTCCAACAACTTCCCAACCACCGATGTCAAGCTAACTTTTGCTTCCTTGCCCCCTTCTTAAATAGCAGAGTGACATTTGCAATCTTCCAGTCCTCCGGAACCATGCCAGAATCTATCGACTTTTGAAAGATCATCGCTAATGCCTCTGCAATCTCCACAGCTACTTCCTTCAGAACACGAGGGTGCATTCCATCTTATAGAAGAACAGATTATTATTTAAATGGTGAAAGATTGCAGCAAGATATTATGTAGAGGGAGTTGGGAGTGCTTGTGCAGGAATTGCAAAAACGTTGGCTTGCAGGTACAACAGGTTATTCAGAAGGCAAATGGAATGTTGGCCTTCATTGCGAGAGGGATTGAATTCAAGAGCCCGGAGGTCATGCTGCAACTATACAGGGGACTGGTGAGGCCGCACCTGGAGTACTGTGTGCAGTTCTGGTCTCCATACTTGAGGAAGGATATACTGGCTTTGGAGGCAGTGCAGAGGAGGTTCACCAGGTTGATTCCAGGGATGAAGGGGTTAACCTATGAGCAGAGATTGAGTTACCTGGGACTGTACTCACTGGAGTTCAGAAGAATGAGAGGGGATCTTACAGAAACATACAAAATTTATAATATAATTTACAATTTATAATTTAAAGTTTCAATATTTACTATCGATTTGTACTCCAGGGAGCGGGAAGCGCAGAATCAAATATCGCTGTGATGATTGTACGCTCTAGTATCAATTGTTTGGTGGCAATAAAGTATAAAGTAAAATTTTGAAAGGGATAGATAAGATGGTAGGAAGGTAGGAAAGTTGTTTCCATTGGTAGGTGAGACTAGAACTAGGGGACATTGCCTCAAGACTCAGGGGAGAGGATTTAGGACGGAGATGAGGAGAAACTGTTTTTCCCAGGGAGTGGTGAATCTGTGGAATTCTCTGCCCGGGGAAGCAGTTGAGGCTTCTTCACTAAATATATTTAAGATGCAGTTAGATAGGTTTTTACACAGTAGGGGAATTAAGGGTTATGGGGAAAAGGCAGGTAGATGGAGCTGAGTTTACGGACAGATCAGCCATGATCTTATTGAATGACGGGGCAGGCTCGATGGGCCGGATGGCCGACTCCTGCCCCTATTTCTTATGTTCTTATGTTCCTGTGATTAGGCTAGGGTTAAATCGGTGGGTTTTGCTGGGCCGGTATGGCTGGAAAGGCCCGAGCGGCCTGTCCCCAGCTGCCTCTCCAAACACACGATAAATAAACTGAACGATTTGGGCTTCTTTGGGTTTTTTTTATTGACGAGAACACAGATAAAATGTCCATAAATAACAGAACAGAGACTTGAACCAGACACCGAGAGGGACAGACACTGACAGAGGAGCGTTACGGTGACGGTTTAAGGGGGCAGTGCTTCGTTCCGATCTAAGGTTCGTAAACAAATATATATATCGGCAGGTTGGTGCGGGGCAGACAGGATGAGGAACAGTCTGCTCTCTCCAGCTGGGTGCCAGGGTCTCAGATAGCTCGCCCAGCGCGGGCACTGTCGATCCACCTCACACACCCCCACTTCCCTCTCACCACTCACCCTCATTCCCCCCACCTCACACCTCCTTCCCATTCTTTCCACCTCACTGAAGGCTGACCTACACTTGTGCGTCAAAAGTACGTCATTGACACCACGTACCCTACGCCGCAGGGCGACGTGCTCCTCCCCAGCCGTGTCACTCACGCGTCGCGGCGACGCAGACCGCAACAACTGTGATCGGTCCGCTAGGTAGCACCGCGTTTCCGGTTGCTTTTCTCCGCCATGTCTGTACACTGGTGCCACATGGTGGAGGATTACAAATACCTGGGGATACGAATTGACAATAAACTGGACTGGTCAAAGAACACTGAGGCTGTCTACACGAAGGGTCAGAGCCGTCTCTATTTCCTGAGGAGACTGAGGTCCTTTAACATTTGCCGGACGATGCTGAGGATGTTCTATGAGTCTGTGGTGGCCAGTGCTATCATGTTTGCTGTTGTGTGCTGGGGCAGCAGGCTGAGGGTAGCAGACACCAACAGAATCAACAAACTCATTCGTAAGGCCAGTGACGTTGTGGGGATGGAACTGGACTCTCTGACGGTGGTGTCTGAAAAGAGGATGCTGTCGAAGTTGCATGCCATCTTGGACAATGTCTCCCATCCACTACATAATGTACTGGGTGGGCACAGGAGTACATTCAGCCAGAGACTCATTCCACCAAGATGCAACACAGAGCGTCATAGGAAGTCATTCCTGCCTGTGGCCATCAAACTTTACAACTCCTCCCTTGGAGGGTCAGACACCCTGAGCCAATAGGCTGGTCCTGGACTTATTTCCAGCATAATTTACATATTACTATTTAACTATTTATGGTTTTATTACTATTTATTATTTATGGTGCAACTGTAACAAAAACCAATTTCCCCCGGGATCAATAAAGTCTGACTATGACTATGACTAAGTAAATGGTTGGAGACGATGAACTAAATCGGCAAATCTACCTGCCGACATCCGAAAGTATTTGAAATGCATTTCCTCGTCCTTGTCTCTCACGAAGAAACTCAGCGCCGTGGCATAGAGACCCCACCGCCAACCGCGAATTGCAGAGCGACGCAGACACAACTAGGCGTGCTCGCTATGGCGCAGGGCTATGCAAAAGTATAAATCAGGCCTACGGCGTAGCCCGTACGCACAAGTGTAAATCAGCCTTTACCCTCAACTGCTCCAGCTTCTGGCGCCTGTCATCTCTGATCTCGCCACTGGATGGCGCCCGACACCAAAGCATCAGATCAGGGAGGAGCCTCCCGAATCAGGTTCAATATGGCAGGCTTAATGTCAAAGTTCAAAGTCAATTTTATTATCAAATTTTATTGTCACCATATACAACTCTGAGATTCATTTTCCTTATGGGCATTCTCAATGAATCTGCAATAGAATAAAAACCATAATTGAATCAATGAACTTGGGCGCTCAACGGAAGTGCAGAGGACTAGAAACCGTGCAAGTACAAAACAGGAAATAATAATAATAAATAAATAGGCAATAAATATCCAGAACATGAGATGACGAGTCCTTGAAAGGGAATCCATTGGTTGTGGGAACATTTCAGTGATGGGGCAAGGGAAGTTGAGTAAAGTTTTCCCCCCGTTGGTTCAAGGGCTGAAGATTGAGGGGTAATAACTATTCCTGAACCTGGTGGTGTGAGTCCCGAGGCTCCTGTACCTTCTGCCTGATGGCAGCAGCGAGAAGAGAGCAAGTCCTGGGTGGTGGGGGTCCCTGATGTTGGATGCTGCTTTCCTGCGACAATGTTTCACATAGATTTGCTCAATGGTTGGGAGGGCTTTACCCGTGATGGACTGGGCCGTATCCACTGCTTTTTGTAGGATTTTCCATTCAAGGGCATTGGTGTTTCCATCCCAGGCCATGATGCAGCTAGTCAATACACTCTCCAGCTCTCCAGCACACATCTATAGGATCTTGTCAAAGTCAAATCAAGTCAAATTTATTTATAAGTCACATTTAAAAACAACCCATGTTGACCAAAGTGCTGTACAAACCATAACACGTAGCTAAAATCACAAATACAAGGAACACAGATAGAAGCAACAAGGCACACAGCTTACAGGCACAAAATAAACAACACGTGAGCCTAGGCACAAGCCAAAAAATCAGCCACATCAGGAAGATTCAAACGCTGGTGAATAGAGGTAAGTTTTGAACCTGGACTTAAAAGAGTCGATGGAGGGGGCAGATCTGATAGGGAGGGGAATGCTGTTCCACAGTCTAGGGGCTACAACAGCAAAGGCGCGGTCACCCCTGAACTTAAGTTTAGATCGCGGGACAGCCCGGAGCCCCAAGTCAGCCGACCTGAGGGACCTGGAAGTAGAATAAGGAGTTCGAAGGTCTGCGATATAGGAGGGGGCCAGCCCATTTAGGGCTTTATAAACGAACAGGAGAATCTTAAAATCAATTCTAAACCGTACTGGCAGCCAGTGGAGGGAGGCCGGGATAGAAGTAATATGATCCCTCTTCCGGGCACCTGTCAGGAGCCTGGCCGCGGCGTTCTGGACCAGTTGCAGGCGGGACAGGGACGACTGACTAATTCCAGTATACAGGGAGTTGGGGTAGTCCAGGTGGGAGGATATAAGGGCGTGGATGACTTTCTCGAGATCTTTGAAAGAGAGAAACGGCTTGATTTTGGCAATGGTACGAAGCTGGAAAAAACTGGCCTTAGATGTCATGCCAGGAGTCCGCAAACTCTTAAAGAAACAGAGACACTGCTGAGTTTTTTTTTATGATAACACGGAGGAATTTAAACTTTATAACTCTCTCCAGCTCTGATCCTCTGGCTCATGATTTCCTCCTCCTGACGTCTATCGTTATATTTTGTAACTTCGAAACACTGAACTCATTCAAAGGAATACAGGAGAGTCCGGGAATACGGGTCTAACTTTGAGTTTCCTTTAGGCGAGGCACGATGTTGTATGCAATTCATGGATTATTACATCTAACCTGTAATGAATTATTTAACTGAACCGGAATACTTAATCAAACAATATTACAGAAATATTGAAAACAACACTCTTTCCTGCTTAACTGTACACTCCAACTCAATATAGAATGCATCTCAACCATATTCACAGTATGCTATATAATACGACTACTATATAGACATCCACAGCATAGTAAATTCTTTAATTTACCTTGCTCTTGGGAAGATGCATTTAGCTTAGAAGTATTCTCTTATTAATTCTTCTATCGATCCCTTTGCAATCTGATCTCTCCTCTTGCCTTCCTCATCCACAACGTCATCTGACCAATCCTCTGTTTTCCTATCTCCATTAGTCGCTTCATTTCTTGGCCTTCCGTTCGTCCAGCTGGGCTTTTGTCTTTGCATCTGCTTTAACAAGCAGTTTTTTGTCTCTCACTTGAAGTTCATGTAACCCTTAATGCGCACAGAGTTCCTCATACTCACAAAAGGAACTTTCTTCAACTCTATTCCAGCTGAAACCCGAGCCAAACTTCGCGGGTAACTGCCTGATTAAGAGGTCGGAAGCATTCTCAGATATGTTGCCAACAAAAGTGGTTGCAGTTGGGACAACTGCTATTTCTTTGGTAATTTATTTTTTATTGCATTTCATCATCAAACAAACATTTTCATGAGATGTATTTCAGCTACTGTACGTATATATCATATAATCATATTTGTCACAAATCTCCACATATTTATCCGAGGTATACACTTATAGAAAGGAGAGGAAAGAAAGAACGATCGAAAGGAGAAAACTATGTACAGAGTAGGGAGTGATCTTTATTTTACAACATATTCATTGACTTGCGAGAATAAAATCAGACCTGTGAGGTGTTATGTAGTTAAACCATCTTTTCAGGTATGAGTAAAATTGTTCCAACTTATGATTAACAGATGCTTAAACACGAGGAATTCTGCAGATGCTGGAATTTCAAGCAACACACACAAAAGTTGCTGGTGAACGCAGCAGGCCAGGCAGCATCTCTAGGAAGAGGTACAGCCGACGTTTCGGGCCGAGACCCTTCGTCAGGACTAACTGAAGGAAGGGCTAGTAAGGGATTTGAAAGTGGGAGGGGGAGGGGGATGATATCACAAAATGATAGGAGAAGACAGGAGGGGGAGGGATGGAGCCAAGAGCTGGACAAGGTGTGGTTGGAGGAACAATATCTTATATTCTGTCTGGGTAGCCTCCAATCTGATGACATGAACATCGACTTCTCTAACTTCCGTTAATGCCCCACCTGCCCCTCGTACCCCATCCGTTATTTATTTATATACACACATTCTTTTTCTCTCTCTCCTTTTTCTCCCTCTGTCCCTCTCACTATACCCCTTGCCCAAACTCTGGGTTTTCCCCCCCCTCCCCCTTTTCCTTCTCCCTGGGCCTCCTGTCCCATGACCCTCTCATATCCCTTTTGCCAATCAACTGTCCAGCTCTTGGCTCCATCCCTCCCCCTCCTGTCTTCTCCTATCATTTTGGATCTCCCCCTCTCCCTCCCACTTTCAAATCTCTTACTAACTCTTCCTTCAGTTAGTCCTGACGAAGGGTCTCGGCCCGAAACGTCAACTGTACCTCTTCCTAGAGATGCTGCCTGGCCTGCTGTATTAACAGATGCTGTTATCTTCTCCATTTTGTAAATGTCCATTGTAATTTCCATCCATACATTTAAAGTTGGGCTCTCCTGTGATAACCATTTCCTGGTAAGGGTCTTTTTACCAGCCACCAGCAGTACACTCATTAAATGTTTATCTCTTTTCAATCATTCTTGAGGTACATACCCAAAATATATGGTCTTACTCTCTAAGGGTATTTCACATTTAAAGATGTCTTGTAGGGTATTATGTATCCCACTCCAATAGTCTTTGATAACGGGCATTCCCAGAAAATATGATAATGGTTTGCATTTTGATTTCCACAATTTCTCCAGCAAACAGGGGGGGTTGTTACTATCATAATGGGATTTCTGAGAGGGTGTAATAAAATATCTTACCAAATTTTTCCACCCGAACTCCCTCCATTTCTGTGAACTTCCATTGATACCTCCATATTATTGTCCAGTCTTCCTCAGATATTACTATCCCTCCTTCCTTCTCCCATTTTGTTTTAATGCATGAAGTCGAATGTGTTTTAAAATTTGACAAACCCTTATACGCACTTGAAATTATTCTACTACCGGAGTCTGAATTATATGCTTTTCTAAATAGCTCTATCAGACATGTACTTGCCTTGGTTACATTTTTAACCGTCCTATTAACATACTGTCGCATCTGCAAATACCGGTAAAAGTCTTGTTTTTCTAATAAGTGTTTCTCTTTGAGCATTTCAAAACTGAACAGTGTTCCTTCTGTCATTATATTGCAAATAGCTGTTATTCCTTTAGCTGTCCAGTCCTTAGATCTAGCATCCCATTTATTCGGTGTAAAATCCGAGTCATTTGCACACCATTTAAGAATTGCAATGTCTCTCTCTAGTTTATACCCTTTTATAATAGTTTTCCATATTTTAAGGGTCCATTTCACCCACGGGTTGTCAATATTATTGGCTTTGTAGGTTGTTATCAGCCAAAATTGCCTGTATAGGGATGGAAAGTATCCTCTCCTCAACGTTTTTCCATTGAGCGTCATACGATGGGTTGCACCAGCACATCACAGCTCTCAACTGTGCTGCAAAATAGTAATCTCTAAGAGAAGGTAGGCCCCATCCCCCCTTTTCCTTGGCTAATCGCAAAGTTTTGAGATGAACCCTAGGCTTTTTACCTTGCCATATATATCTTGATAGCATCTTGTTCCATTCATTGAATTGATTTTGGTTAATCTCTATTGGTAGGGTCTGAAAGAGATACAGTAGTCTGGACAGTGTATTCATTTTAATAGATTCAATCCTTGAACTGAGACCAGGAAAAGGAATTAGGTTCCATCTTGTTATATCTTCCTTAATTTATATACAGGCAGATAATTGCATTCTGATAATTTTGCCAAATTTGACGGACTCTGTTTGCCATGCTCAAGGATATCTACTTTCAATTTCTCTTGGTGGGCTATAGTTATATGAAAGTAATTGGGTTTTATCTATGTTGATCTTGTATCCTGATAATTACCCATATTGTTCAAAGGATTGCATCAATTTAGGTAAAGAGTATGTTGGTTGCCCTAGACAGATCAAAATGTCATCCACGTAACAGGCCAATTAATGCTCTGTCCCTTTAATAGTAATTCCCCAGATATCTTCATTTTGTCTGGTGTATTGAGCTAATGGTTCCAGATATAATGTGAAGAGTAGCGGTGACCATGTACAACCCTGTCTTGTGCCCCTTTCTAGGGTAAAACTATTAGATAAATATCTATTGATTTTAATCCTAGCAGTAGGATTGTCGTATAGTGCCTGTATAGTTTTAATAATTGTTTCATGTAGACCAAATCTATGTAAAACTCTATAGAGAAAATTCCAATTAACCAAATCAAATGCCTTCTCAGCATCCACGCTTATCACTATTGCTTCAATTTAATTTTTATTTATATGATCCATAATGTGAAGTGTCCTTCGTATATTGCCTTGTGTTTGGCGTTGTTGTATGAAACCTGTCTGATCATTATGTATCAGTGTGGGTAGAAACTCTTCTAATTGTTTGGCCGTGATGGAGGTAAATATTCTATAATCCACATTAATGACCCACATTCCATTTTATCCTGGCCTTCTTTCGGTATAGCTGAGATTATCGCCTCCTTCCAGCTGGGGGGCATTTGTTCCTTTCTTCAGGCCCAGTTCAGTGTGGGGAGTAAAACAGGAATTAACTCACTTCTAAACTCTTTATACCACTCTGCCGAATATCCATCTGATCCTGGTGACTTGCTTAATTTACACCTACTAATTGCAGTTTTTAGTTCAGCTTCAGTTATGTCAGCAGTCACCGTTCTATTTGGTCCTTTGCTTAAAATGGGTAACTCTAAAGGATTCAGGAAGGTGTCAATGTGGGTTATGCTTCCCTTGAAACTTTAGAATACAGGGTTTTGTAAAAAATTTCAAAAACCTCATGAATTTCACTTTGCTTATTTTTTTTTATCACTTTTGTTCTTGGTTCCCTAATTCTATGGATTGTATTTTCTGCTATCTTTCTTTTTCAGTTTCCACGCCAGTATTTTCATAGATTTAGATCCACTTTCATAGTGTCTCTGTTTCAGAAACATTAAATTTTTTCTAATTTCTTGTGTAGCCAAATTATTAATTTCATTCCTAATTTTTTTAGTTTCTTCTAGTGTATCCTGTGCCAAACTCAATTTTTCTAGTTTATTTTGTAATTCCTCTAATGTTTTATTCCTTATTTGTTTTCTTATATGAAGATATCACTATAATTTTCCCTCTGAAGACAGCCTTCAGAGTATCCCATAGAATGGGAGGTAAAACCTCTCCATTATCATTGAATTCTAAGTAAAGACCAGTTCCTTTTTTAATTTGTTCCTTAAAGTAGCGATCATTGAGTAGACTTGAATTTAGTTTCCAAATAATATTCTTTGGTTGTAGGTCAAAATCAACAGAGAAATATATAGGTGCATGGTCACTTACATCTATTGTCCCAATTCCACAGGTGATTGTTTTATCTCTAACTGTTTCAAATGTTATGAAATAGTCTATTCTTGTATATACGGAATGGGGCGGGGGGTGCAGAATAATGAGTGTAATCCCTTCTGTCGGGGAAAAGGTCTCTCCGTATATCAATTAGACCAACATCCTCAAAAAGAGTGTTAACTTTCTTATGTAAGGACTTTGTTTCATAAGTTTTTCTATTGGAAGAGTCTAACTTTGGTTGTAATTGTAAATTTAAATCTCCCACACGTATCAAGAGACCTTCTGTTTCCGTTACCGTAATATTAGTAATTTTCTGGAAGAAACTAATATCACTTCCTGGGGGTGTGTATATATTCAATAAAGTAACTGGATTTCCATCTATATTCCCCCTTACCAGAATATATCTGCCTTCCTTATCTCCCATTTCGAATGCTTTTTCAAAATTTAGCTTGCTTGAGATGAGAATAGCAACTCCTCTTCTATGTCCTGATTTATATGAGGAGAAAAACAAATTAGTGAAGCCCATTCTCTTTAATTTTCCATGCTCATTATCACTTAAATGAGTTTCCGGTAAATGTACTACATGGGCTTGTTCTTTTTTCATTTTTGATAGAATTTTACTGCGCTTGATTGGATTCAACAGCCCATTGACATTAAAAGAAATGAATTTTACTTTGTCCTTAGCTATGTGTATTTATCTGTTAGTATATCATTGAAATTTGCAGAATATAACTTAATCGATCTACTCCCTGAACAAATAAGAGCCAAGAAACGCGAATAATAAAAAAAAGGGCAACCAAGGTGTGATTCCAAGGCTGGGGTCTCTAGATGACCCTGGGTTTAGCTGGAAGAAACGTCTAGCCGTGGGGGACAGCACCTCCTACCTGTGAGTTGAGGGCCTGGACAACTGCTTTTGTCACTTTCCTGCTTCCTCAGAATGGCAGGGTTCTTCCTTGGTTCAAGATGCTTTCCAACCAGTCAGAGGTTGGCACCAACACCCGTTTGTCCTCTGATGGACAATGGTTCATGGTGCACAGCATGGAGACATTTGTAGCATCATCTTCCTGTACATGGTTCTAACTCCAAAATCAAGTTCACAGACGACACCACGGTGGTTGGCCTGATCAGAGGGGATGACGAGACGGTCTACAGGGACGAGGTCCTGCACCTGGCAGCGTGGTATGCTGACAACAACCTGGCCCTTAACACCTAGAAGACCAAGGAGATCATTGTGGACTTCAGGCATGCTAGGAGCCACACTCACGTCCCCATCTACATCAACGGAGCCGTAGTGGAGCGAGTATCAAGCTTCGAATTCCTTGGTGTTCACATTTCCGAGGATCTCACCTGGTCCCTGAACTCCTCCATCCTGATCAAAAAGGTGCAACAGAGCCTTTATTTCCTGCGGAGCATGAAGAAAGCTCACCTCTGTCCCAGGATACTGACGGACTTTTACCGCTGTACCATTGAGAGCATACTCACCAACTGCATCTCAGTGTGGTATGGCAATTGTCCCGTATCGGACCACAAAGCACTCCAGCGTGTGGTGAAAACTGTCCAGCGGATTATCGGCACCCATTTGCCCACCATTGAGAACATCTACCGTAAACGCTGCCTGGGCAGGGTGAAAAGCATTATCAGGGCTGCATCTCACCCTAACCATGAACTTTTTACTCTCCTCCCATCCAGTAGGTGCTACAGGAGCCTCCGCTCCCGCACCAGCAGGCACAGGAAGAGCTTCTTCCCCTGAGGCTGTGACCCTGCTGAACCTCACATCACAGCGCTAAGCAGTATTGCATCCGTATTGTACTGTCTCAGTACTTTTATATTTGTGTGCTGTAGCATTTACTTTTTATGCGCAGTTATTTTGTAAATAACATTATTCTATGCATTTCTGGTCAGATGCTAAACACATTTCATTGGCTTTGTATCTGTACTCAGCACAATGACAATAAAGTTGAATCTAATCTAATCTAATCTTAGTTCACTTTGGGTTGACTTTATTGCAGGGATGAGGCATGCAAATAGTGGATATCTCCAATCAAGTTGTAGTTGTCTCAGCCAATCGCGCCCCCACAATGCCGGCCTTTACCACATACAAGCCTAATGTGGTTTGTTGGTTGTTGTACTTCACTGTTACAAACCCTACAGGTGTCATCTTTTCTCCAGTTTTAGTTCTTGGTTCAGTAGCTTTGAAATGCCATTCATATTCACTTTGTGGAATAACTGAGCCAATGCCCAATTCCACTTTAATTAATTTACGATTCACTCCTGGTGTGAGGCATGTTGCTTGTCTATTGTTAGTTTTCACATTGTAAATCTCACGACTAGCCAGTCCTGTGTCACTCTCATCATCATCAGATTTTTCATCAACAGCATGCAGATCGGTGCTCTTTTTGTAACCTCAACTTAACTTTTTATCTTTTTCTCTTCCCTGTGCAGTCCGATGTGCTCTTTGTCTGCATCCTGCACTGTTGCATTTTCTGCAAGTTTTGCCTTTAAATCTGCATTTTTTTTGGGTGAATGTGAGCCCCTGCCACAACATTAACACAATCTGTTTGGCCAAGCAGGTTTCTGTTCAGATGAGGTAATTTTGTTCACCCTTTCTTTCATTCCTGACTGCAAATTAATTGCTTGTCTGTCTGCAGTTTCCATTGAAACCGCAATTTCAACTGCTCTTTTAAATGTGCTTCAGTTCAGAGGAGATTTTGAATGCTTTCTTGTAAGGTTGCATGACTGATTGATCTCTCAGTGCATCATTAGCCCATTATTGAACTGACAATACTCAGACAATCGCTTCATTTCAGCCATGTACAGTATACTGAAACGGACTCCCTTTCTTTTTGATTCCGCATGAGACCTGAATCATTCTGCAATCAACAATGGCTTTGGTTCCAAATTTCCTCGCATTTCTTTGACAATACCAGCAAAGCTCATTTCTGCTGGTTTGGTTGGAGTAGACAACATAATCAAAGATCCCACCCAACCTGAACATTCTCACTTCTTCCCTCTCCCGTTGGGCATAAAGATACAAAAGCCAGAAAGCTCATCCCACCAGGCTCAAGGACAGCTCCTACCTGAAACACAGGAGATTCTGCAGGTGCTGGAAATCCAGAGCAACACACACAAGATGCTGAAAGAACTCAATAGAAAGGAATTTAATCTATGGGAAAAATGTATTCTGTGTTGTGTTCCACAGGGGTCTGTACTGGGACGGATTCTTTTTACATTATATGTCAATGATTTAGATGATGGAATTAATGGCTTAGTTGCAAAGTTTGTAGATGATACGAAGGTAGGTGGAGGGGCAGGTTATTTTGAGGAAGTAGAGAGGCTACAGAAGGACTTAGACAGATTAGGAGAATGGGCAAAAAAGTGGCAGATGGAATACAGCGTCGGGAAGTGTATGGTCTTACACTTTGGGAGAAGGAATGAAAGGATTGTCTGTTTTCTAAATAGAGAGAAAATACAAAAAAAAAACCTGAGGCACGAAAAGGTACTTGGAGCCCTTATGCAGGATTCCATGACGGATAATTTGCAGGTTCAGTCTGTGGTGAGGAAGGCAAATGCAATGTTAGTATTCATTTCAAGAGGACTAGAATATAAAAGCAAGGATGTAATGTTGAGTCTTTATAAAGCACTAGTGAGGCCTCACTTGGAGTATTGTGAGCAGGTTTAGAAAGGCTGAAACTGGAGACGGTTCAAAGGACTTCCATGAAAATGATTCCAGGATTGAATTGGCTTGTCGTTTGATGACTCTGGGCCTGTATTCACTGGAATTTAGAAGAATGAGGGGTGATGTCTTTGAAACCTATCAAATGCTGGAAGGCCTCAACAGAATTGATGTGGAAAGGATGTTTACTGTGGTGGGGGAGTCTAAGACCAGAGGACACAGTCTCAGAAGAGAGGGACACCCATTTAGAGCGGAGATGAGAAGGAACTTCTTTAGGCAGAGGATGGCGAATCTGTGGAATTCGTTGCCACAGGCAGCTGTAGAGGCCAAGTCTTTATGTCTATTTAAGGCAGAGGTTGATAGATTCTTGATTGGTCAGGATGTGAAGGGATACCGGGGAGAAGGTAGAAGACTGGGGTTGAGAGGGAAATGGATCAGCGTGATGAAATGGCGCAGCAGACTTAATGGGCAGGGGCAGCACTAAGGTGGTGCTAGCTGGTGCTACGGCCCCAGCAGAAATTACAATAGCACCAGCATAGCACCACCAAGAAATTAACTGACATTTCACATACAAATTGCAGCTGCTTTGCTTTCTCCGTATAGTTTTGAATTCAGCTTGTTTCTCCAGTTGATCTAGTGAAACAGCGCCCCCAATTACCACAGCACCCACGCAGCAATAAAGTTATAAACTCTGTCAGATCCACTCTACACTTCTGCTTATTCATTCGTTGTCAGTGTCTTGCCGTTGCTGTCCTCAGATCAGTTAAGCTGATCTAAGATCACTTAAGGTGGTGATGTCACTTACTCTCGCTCACGCGAGAGATTGATAGTATACACCCAGGTGCAGATCCGTGGTCTCGCGAGACTAATAGATGCCCCCCCCCCCACACACACACACATTGTACTAGCGTGGGCCTGGCACGTGCATTATTTTGGTCGGCATGAAAAATGGATCGATTTTTAGTCAGAAAACGACCTCATCCAGAGGAATCAGTGGTGTCTCAGCCTGAGCTTGTCTTAACTGAAAGTGACATGCAGAAAGGAGTAAGTGGGGATGAGGACAACAGCAGTTCATCGAAGGAGTGTGAGGGCGAAGTAGAGGAACAAGAAATGGAGCGGGATTCGGAAGAGAACGTGGATGAAGCTGCTCTTGGTGCTAGTGGGAATACTGTTAGCGATGTTAGCCAGCAGCCTGAGGAAGGACCCCGTCGGCCAGCATTGCGAAAGTACCCTTCACTGCTCGTAACAGTTTGGCAATCAGCAAAGGAGTTTTATTCGTGGCTGGTTTGACTGACTGGAATATTCGATCATGAAAGATGCTATGTTCTGCTTCGCATGCAGGCATTTCCTGTGTGGAGGAGATGGGTTCCATTCTGAGTCTACCTTCACTGTCACCAGTTACCGTAACTGGCGGAAAGCTACAACAGCTTTCAAAACCCACCATGTAAGTGCAGCTCATAAGTTTGCGATGGAGGCACGGGCCGAATTCAGATTGAGAAAACAAGACGGTTCAAGATTGGGAAATATGCTTGACAGGACATGCAAAGATTGTCCAAGAAAACCGTGAGTATATGAGAGCAGTGGTTGAGTCTCTAGCAAGGACAGATAGTGAATGACACAGTGGAATTTCTAGCTCCAATGATACCCTACCGCGATGCATTTATAGATTTATACAAACTAATCTGCACATCACTGACTCTACCTGTGACATCTGCCTCATGCAAACGGAGTTTCTCTTGCCTCAGACACCTCAAAAACTACCTAAGGAATAGCAGCAGCGATGCTCGGAACAGCAACTTGGCCTTGTTGGCCATAAACAGCCGGAGGACCAAAGCACTTGACATCCAGAAAATCATTGATGCTTTCACCACCAATCACAACAGACGGATTGTGCTTCTCTGAAAACATCAGTAGTGAGTGCAGTTGATTTTTTAAAAATTTGGGCCAAGACTAATGCTGATTATTATTATTTTGTGGTGGATACCCCATAGTCCTTATGTTTCCTGCAAATTCTAAACTATTACATTTACTGCCATTAAGCCTACTGGTTTTGCTTAGACTTCCAAGCGGTGATTCTGTTGATTTTTGTTTTAAATTCAGTAACCGAATTAATTGAGGTATTGCATGGTCAGTGTATGATTTGTCCAACTCCTGGTAAAGCCTTGCATCTGTTGTTTGCCTTATTTGACTTTAATAACGGTATATCTTTTGGCATTGTCTGTCTATGTAATGCAAATAGCAGTGGACATTGTGGGTCAGTGTTGTGTTTTTCAGTTGGAAAGCACGCATTTGATCGGACGCTGATTGCGGGATTGGTGCGTGATTCACGTTGTGCGCTGGTCGGATGATCTGTTGGTTTGTTTGTTTATGCTCTGTGTAGCCCGGGTTGTCTTCGATGCTGTTGACACTGTCACAGTTCACTTCTATATTATATCTATCAATTGCTGTTGCTTGTGAATTTGTAGTAGGCACGTAATGCTTGAAACTGACTTTTGAACGCCACTCGTCTGGCCTTGCGAATACATATTACCACAGGGCACATCCCTCAGCACCATCACTGAATAATTCAGCCCCACTGTAGCACCAGCAAGAAAAAATCTCTGGTGCCCCCACTGACTGTTTAATTGTCATTTTCTTTGCAGTTTAACTATTAATTATCTCACATATTCAAGATTTGAGATTTATTATTGAAGTACGTACGCAGTATACAACCTTGAGATCCGTCTTCTTCACAGACAGCCACGAAACAAAGAAACACCATGGAACCCGTTCGGAGAAAAGCGTCAAGCACCCACGCGCAAGGTAAAGGACAAACCACACAAAGAGGCAGGAAAGACAGAATATGAAACGTCAAACCACAAATCACTGAACCGGTCCAGGCCGATTAAACCCTGCACAAGACGCAGGGCTCGAACACCTTCCTCTGGCAGCATCAAATGAGAGAGAGAGGGGGACCATTCGAACTCAGCGACCTTCCTCCGGGACCAGTGAGTGAGAGGGGGAGACAGAGAGAGGAGAGAGAGATTGTTGGAACACAGGGACTTTCCCCCGGGAGCAACAGGTGAGAAGGAGTGAGACTCGTCACTCAGGCACCTTCTACTGTTATTTCAAGTAGCCTTTATACAGATAATAGTTTAATATACCTCTAGTGGCTATACAAATTATAATTCTGGAAGCTTCTTAGTGCTTCATTAAGTGAGTGAGTGTTTTCCTGTCGGTTAATTTTACTGCAGGATTAAACAAGTAACTTTTAATGGTTTATTATTACCTGCTATAGATTTTTTGGAATTTTTCTTACCTCGGGGTGTAAAATAATTGCTTTCTGCTTGGCGACACATTCTTCAATCTTAAACTTTCCCTCTCAACATCTGTCAGTTTTCTTCTGTTCAATCAACTCTTAATAAAAGGATCGTGAAGGAGCAAGTTATGTCCCTCTTTCCTCCTGGAAGAACCTTGGATTTATGATAAGGCATAGGAGCAGAATTAGGCCATTTGGCCCGTCGAGTCTGTTCTGCCATTCAATCATGGCTGATCCTTTTTTTTTCCTCCTCAGCCCCACTCCCCGGCCTTCTCTCTGTAACCTTTGAAGCCACGTCTAATCAAGAACCTATCAATCTCTGCCTTAAGAACACTCAAAGACCAGGCCTCCACAGCTGCACGTGGTAATAAATTCCACAAATTCTCCCGCCTCTGGCTAAAGAAATTTCTCGGCATCTCTGCTTTAAATGGACGCCCCTCTATCCTGAGGCTGTGCCCTCTTGTCCTAGACTCCCCCACCATGGGAAACATTCTTTCCACATCTACTCTGTCTAGGCCTTTCAACAATGAGACCCTCCCCCCTCATCCTTCTAAATTCCAGTGAGTACAGACCCAGAGCCATCAAACATTCCTCGTACGATAACCCTTTCGTTCCTGGAGTCATCCTTGTGAACCTCCTCTGGACCCTCTCCAATGGCAGCTGACACACCTTAAGCACCTGAATCCATCGTGCACGGTATAGGCAGGACTGGGCGCGGGGGGGAGCTTGAGACACAGGGAGACACTGAACAGGATGGGAGGGGAGTTACGCCTACTTCCCGTCGACCTTTCGTTTCTTGAGCAACCTCAATCACTACCTCGCGATTCTCCCTCTCTCCCTCCCGGTGGTGAGAGTCTGCTGGCTTTCGAGTTGGGGGGAAACTGAAATAAGTGCTGCAGCGGTTAGTAATATCGGAACAGCGACCTGTTGGCCTCCCTCACTCGCTGTATCTTCCTCCCCCTTGCCGGTGAGGAGCGAGAGTGGCGAAGTGTTGGGGTGGGCAGTAGACGGACCCAAGATCATGGGCTTTGCTATTGTTTGTATGGTGGACAGTGCTTTTGCCAGAGGAAGTCGGGGGGAGAGGGAGGTGGGAGGGTGAAGCTTCTACTGCTACTTGTGCGTGGGAGGGGGGAGTGGGGGCTTTGGGGTTCTAACGTTTCCCTGTCATTCATTCTTTGGGGTTTTTCTTGTTTTGTGGGTGTCCGTGAAGAGTAAGAATTTCAGGTTGTATACTGTATACATTCTCTGATATTAAAAGGAACTGTTGAAAGCACAGTGGTAGGTTAAAGTACAGATAGAGAATAAAGTGTGTGTATAAATGCATAAAATCAACATGCATTTAAAAGTTAAACCACTTTTTTAACGCTGTTTACAGTGTAAACAATGCAGTGAAGGGAAGTAGATTAGATTAGATTCAACTTTATTGTCATTGTGCCGAGTACAGATACAAAGCCAATGAAATGCGTTTAGCATCTGACCAGAAATGCAAAGAATAGTATTATTTACAAAGTAACTGCGAATAAAAGAAGTACTACAGCACACAAATATATAAGTACTGAGACAGTACAATATGGGTGCGCTACTGCTTAGCGCTGTGATGTGAGGTTCAGCAGGGTCACAGCCTCAGGGAAGAAGCTCTTCCTGTGCCTGCTGGTGAGGGAGCGGAGGCTCCTGTAGCACCTACCGGATGGGAGGAGGGTAAAAAGTCCATAGTTAGGGTGAGATGCATCCTTGATAATGCTTTTCACCCTGCCCAGGCAGCGTTTATGGTCGATGTTCTCAATGGCGGGCAATTGGGTGCCGATAATCTGCTGGGCAGTTTTCACCACACGCTGGAGTGCTTTGCGGTCCGATACGGGACAATTGCCATACCACACTGAGATGCAGTTGATGAGTATGCTCTCAATGGTACAGTGGTAAAAGTCCGTCAGTATCCTGGGACAGAGGTGAGCTTTCTTGATGCTCCGCAGGAAATAAAGGCGCTGTTGCACCTTTATGATCAGGATGAAGGAGTTCAGGGACCAGGTGAGATCCTCGGAAATGTGAACACTAAGGAATTTAAAGCTTGATACACACTCCACTACAGCTCCATTGACGTAGATGGGGACGTGAGTGTGGCTCCAAGCATGCCTGAAGTCCACAATGATCTCCTTGGTCTTCTGGGTGTTAAGGGCCAGATTGTTGTCGGCACACCATGTGGCCAGGTACTGGACCTCGTCCCTGTAGACCGTCTCGTCATCCCCTCTGATCAGGCCAACCACCGTGGTGTTGTCTGCGAACTTGATTATGGAGTTAGAACCATGTACAGGAACGCAGTCACAGGTGAAAAGGGAGTACAGAAGAGGGCTCAGCACACAGCCTTGAGGCACGCTGGTGTTCAGGGTGAGAGTGGAGGAGGAGAGGTTGTCTAACTTAGCTGATTGGGGTCTGTTAGTCAGAAAGTCCAAGGTCCAATTGCAGAGAGATGAGATGATACCAAGCTGGTGAAGTTTGGTGATCAGCTTGGAGGGGATCACAGTATTGAATGCTGAACTGAAGTCAATGAACAGCATTCTGACGTAAGAGTTGGGGCTGTCCAGGTGGGTCAGGGCAGAGTGAAGTGCCGTGGAGATGGCGTCCTATGTTGACCTGTTGGTGCGATAGGCAGATTGATGGGTGTCCAGGGTACTGGGCAGACAGGATTTCAGATGTGATAGAACCATTCTCTCAAAGCACTTTGCAATGATGGGGGTGAGTGCAACTGGATGGAAGTCATTCAGGCCCAGGGCAGTGGGATGCTTCTGCACTGGCAAGATGACGGCAATCTTGAAGCTTGTGGGGACAATTGCCTGGGCCAGGGACAGATTGAAAATGTCCATGAAGAACCCGGCCAACTGCCCTGCACAGACCCTGAGCACACGGCCAGGTATTCCATCCGGACCAGCTGCCTTCCGTACATTCACCCTGCTCAGGGTGGCGTAAACATCGGAGGTGGGAAGTGAGAGAGGCAGCTCACCAGGTGGGAGATCCGCTTTGAGGGTGACCTCCTTGTTCTCTCGGTCAAAGCCAGCGTAGAAGTAGTTGAGCTCATCAGGGAGGGAAGCAGAGCTGGAAGGGGGCACAGTACTAGGTGGTTTGAAGTCTGTAATGACCTGTATGCCATGCCACATGCACCGGGGGTTCGAGGAGTTGAAATGCTCCTCGATATATAGAGGGCAGTGGGGTAGGGGCCACTAGGTTAACTGCCTGGAGGAAGAAATTCTTGTAATGATCTGAAGTTTTTGTTTTAATAGTTTCGAAGTTCGAAGTAAACCTATTATCAATGTATGTACATGCCACCATTGTACAACCCTGAGATTCATTCTCTTCAGAATCAAAATCAGAATCCGGTTTATTATCACCGGCACGAGTCCGAAATTTGTTAACTTAGCAGCAGCAGTTCAATGCAATACATAATATAGAAGAGAAAATAAATAAATTAATTAATTACAGTATATGTATATTGAATAGATTAAAAATTGTGCACAAACAGAAATAATATATGTTAAGAAAGTGAGGTAGCGTTCACGGGTTCAATGTCCATTTAGGAATCGGATGGCAGAGGGGAAGAAGCTGTTCCTGAATCGCTGAGTGTGTGCCTTCAGGCTTCTGTACCTCCTACCTGATGGTAACAGTGTGTAAAGGGCATGCCCTGGGTGCTGGAGGTCTTTAGTAATGGACACTGCCTTTCTGAGACACCGCTCCCTGAAGATGTCCTGGGTACTTTGCAGGCTAGTGCCCAAGATGGAGCTGACTAGATTTACAACCCTCTGCAGCTTCTTTCGGTCCTGTGCAGTAGCCCCTCCATACCAGACAGTGATGCAGCCTGTCAGAATGCTCTCCACGGTACAATTATAGAAGTTTTTGAGTGTATTTGTTGACATGTCAAATCTCTTCAAACTCCTAATAAAGTATAGCCACTGTCTTGCCTTCTTTATAACTGCATCGATATGTTGGGACCAGGTTAGATCCTCAGAGATCTTGAAACTGCTCATCTCTCCACTTCTGATCCCTCTATGAGGATTGGTATGTGTTCCTTTGTCTTACCCTTCCTGAAGTCCACAATCAGCTCTTTCATCTTACTGACGTTGAGTGCCAGGTTGTTGCTGTGGCACCATTCCACTAGTTGGCATATCTCACTCCTGTACGCCCTCTCGTCACCACCTGAGATTCTACCAACGATGGTTGTATCGTCAGCAAATTTGTAGATGGTATTTGAGCTATGCCTAGCCACACAGTCATGGGTATACAGAGAGTAGAGTAGTGGGCTAAGCACACACCCCTGAGGTGCATCAGTGTTGATCGTCAGCGAGGAGGAGATGTTATCACTAATCCACACAGATTGTGGTCTTCCGGTTAGGAAGTCGAGGATCCAGTTGCAGAGGGAGGTACAGAGGCCCAGGTTCTGTAACATCTCAATCAGGATTGTGGGAATGATGATGTTAAATGCTGAGCTATAGTCGATGAACAGCATCCTGACGTGGGTGTTTGTGTTGTCCAGGTGGTCTAAAGCCGTGTGGAGAGCCATCGACCGATTGTGGCAATAGGCAAATTGCAGTGGGCTTTTACAGTAGAACAAGAAACACAATTGAATCAATGAAAAACTATACACAGAGTCTGACAAACTGTCACAACCACGGATTCGGCAGTGCAGTACATACGGCAATTGCGTTTTGAATTTGCACGTGTCAGGTAGTTATTATTTAATCATGATAGTATTTAACTCCATTCTTGTCATCGTAGTGCTTGTCGAGACTTGGACAAGCATAGCAAAGCTTTGCTGCTGTTTTGCATTCGACCTTCCCTGAGCCATTGGACTTTCAAAATCACCTGACTCTGAAGACAAGCGGTATTCGTTTAATGTTTAGATGTTCTTTTCAGCTGCAGTGTCGGCTTTGTTTCACTCTTGAGAGTTTTAGTTAAAGGCCCTGTTTGGCCCAGCGTTTATTGTTTCATTTTCCCTTTTTCCAATTCAAGTCTGTGAACTGTCGACCTGCTTCAGTGTCTCTCACTCCCCACTTGGGCCATGTCCGAACCGTGGAGACACAAATAACCAACGTGCAAAAGCTGAACTGAGCAAATACAAAATACCCCACTAATAAATAAATAAATAATATTGAGAACGTGAGTTGTAGAGTCTTTCAAAATGAGTCCATAGGGTGTGGGATGAGTTCAGCACTGAGGTGAGTGAAGTTACCCACACTGGTTCAGGAGCCCGGTGGTTGAGGGGTGATAACTGTTCCTGAACCTGGTGGTGTGGGTCCTGAGGCTCCTGTACCTCCTTCCTGATGGTTGAGGGGTAATAACTGTTCCTGAACCTGGTGGTGTGAGTCCTGAGGCTCCTGTACCTCCTTCCTGATGGTTGAGGGGTAATAACTGTTCCTGAACCTGGTGGTGTGAGTCCTGAGGCTCCTGTACCTCCTTCCTGATGGTTGAGGGGTAATAACTGTTCCTGAACCTGGTGGTGTGGGTCCTGAGGCTCCTGTACCTCCTTCCTGATGGTTGAGGGGTAATAACTGTTCCTGAACCTGGTGGTGTGGGCCCTGAGGCTCCTGTACCTCCTTCCTGATGCTAGCAGCCAGAAGAGGGCATGGGCTGGAAGGTCAGGGTCTTTGATGATGGATGCTGCTTTCCCGTGATAGCACTCCTTGTAGAGTGTTCAGTTGTGTTGAGGGCTGGGCAGTACCCACCACTTTCTGTAGACATTCCCATTCCCAGGCGTTGGTGTTTCCAAACCAGGCCGAGATGTAACCAGTCAGGATACTCTCCACTGTGCACCTATAGAAGTTCGTCAAAGTTTTAGAAGGCGTACTGATTCAGAACAAACTTTTGAGAAAGTAGGGGCGATGTCTTGCCTTCTTTGTGATGGTGCTTACGTGCTGGTCCCAGGACAGATCCTCCGACTTGGTAACGTCAAGGAATTTAAAGTTACTGACCCCCTCCACTGCTCGTCCCCTGATGAGGACTGGCTCATGGACCCCCCCCCCCAGCCCCCTTTAGCTTTTGCGCGCATGTTCTTGTGACGGGGTTAACCGATAGAGGGGGTTGGGGTGGACTAACCGGAATGGTTGATCAGGTGAAGTGCCGGGGACCGGGGGGGCGGTGTGGGAGAGACGTTTAAGATCTTGTTTAACAGCTTGTAGCTATGCAGGCAAGATGTGACTTTGAGACGCACACTGGAATATCCACAGGCAGCGATTGATTGGAGCGCAGGCAGGAGGTTTTTCTTTTAAACTAGATCCATGGGACTTTATAATTAAAAGAGAAAAATGCAGTTTGCCCTTGGGAGTAGTTCCTGATCCCAAGACTGCTGCACCCACACGGATATGCACGGACATGCACGGACACACAGACACACAGACACACAGACAGACACACAGACACACAGACACACAGACAGACACACAGACACACAGACACACAGACACACACACACACTTGCTTCAGTTTGCACGACAGCTGAAGGGAGGTGGGCACTCTGCAATTACAAGCTTGCTCCCTGACGTTCCTGCCTCCCGCTGAGGCGCTGCGTCTTTCAAATCCACGAGGAAGCCCGGGGGGAGTTTATCTGGCTCTTTCAGTCCTCAGCCTCACCTCCTCCTGGCCCTCAGCTTCTACATTTGAGGGCACGAGCCAGATTTGAACTTGTGACACACGGTTTCTGTGGTAAGTCTTCGCTCCTGGGAAAGCACCAGTTCTGGTAAGCCTCTGGAGGCGGGAGGGAGGGACGGGAGATACAGAGAACAACACAGCACAGGAAGGGGTCGTTCTCGTCCACCGTTGCTGCAGGAAAGCAGCATCCATCATCAGAGATCCCCAAGGCCCAGGACGTCCATTGATCCTGTTTACAGTTAACTGTTCTATAGATTTGCTGAGGGATGCCCACAGGAAAAAGAATCTCAGGGTTGTGTGTGGTGACGTGCATGTACTCTGATGATAAATTTTGCTTTGAATTTTCACTTATCACCCGCCAGCTTCTTACTTCATCTCCCCCACCTTCCCCCACCTTTCACCCGGCCTCACCTCCAGCTTGTTCTGCTGGGAAGGCACTGGTTCCGCCCAGACTGAGCTGGTAAGCGGATCGGTGGAGCTGTGGATAGTGTAGAAGACTGATAAAGAACACAGCGCGGTATAGATCAGTTGCAGATATGGGCAGAGAAATGGCAGATGGAGATTAACCCGGATAAACGTGAGGGTTTGCACCTCGGTAAGGCAAATGCAAGGTGACGGTATATTGTTAAGGGCAAGATCCTGAACAGTGTAGCTGAGCAGAGAGATCTTGGGGTCCAAGTTCATACCCCCTTGACAGTGGCTACTTGGTTCAAAAAGGTGGTGAAGAAGGCTTATGGAATGTTTACTTTTATTAGTGGAGGCGTTGAGTTCAAAAGTCAAGAGGTTATGTTGCAACTTTATAAAAGTCTGGTTCGGCCACATCTGGAGCATTGTGTACAGGTCTGGTTGTCCCCACTCTAGGAGAGATGTTGAGGCTTTGGAGAGGGGACAGGAGAGGTTCACCAGGATGCTGCCTGGTTTAGAGAGCGTGTGCTATCAGGAGAGGCTGGATAAACGTGGGTTGATTTCTCTGGAGCATCAGAAGCTGATAGAAGTTTATCAGATTATGAGGCATAGATAGAGTGGACAACGAGGAGATGCAATGTCCAAGACCAGAAGGCATGCGTTGATCTGCTGTCGAGCTGATCTGAAGAGCTGGAGAGCGGCTTCGGGCTGGGCGGCGAAAGCTAGAGACCCGGAGCAGGCCTCTGGGCAGCGCGGTCTAGGCCCCGCGCCCTTCTCAGCAGCCAGGTCCCGGAGCGGCGCGTGGTCCGCCGTTTAGACGATCTAAACGCCGGCCCAATCGGGAGGCGAGGGCGGATGTCGCTCACCCTCCGCGGTGTTCGATCCCCTCTCCCGGGCACCGGAGCCCCCCGGCTGCGACAGTTCCTGTGCACAACGCGAGGCTCCATCCGTTGTTTGGTCAATTTAAAGGCCGGCCCAGACAGGCTGCAAAACGGGGTGCGGCGGTGGCGGGCGGGGGGGGGTGGTCGGGATCCGAGGTGAGAGCTGATTTCGCTCGCTCTCCGTGATAGTCACTCCCCCCTCCATGGCACTGTGCTCCATGCCCGCTAACATGCTGAAACGATCGGTGAGGCTTTGCGCCTAATCCGGGGTCATGACCTGAGGACTCAGTTTGGTTCGGAATGCTGCTGTTTGTGTGATTTGGTTTGTTTTTCTTTCTCTTGTGCATCGGGGGTTGGTCTTTTAATTTCCTTAACTGGGTTCCTTTGGGTTGCTGGCTTTGTGGCTGCTTGTAAGCAGACAAATCTCAAGGTTGTACAACTCACACGTTCCTTGATAATAAATGTACCTTGAGTCTTTGAAGGTGAGTGGGGGTAGGTTCCAGCGGGATGTGAAGGGTAAGTTTTTTACTCAGAGAGTGGTGGATGTCTGGAATGGTGATAGAGACAAATACATTAGAGGCTTTTAAGAGATGTTTGGATAGGAACATGGATGTGAGAGAAGATGGAGGGACATGGACCTGGTGTAGGTGGGAGGGATTAGTGTTTGGGTGTTTTTGATTTGGTTTTTAGCTGGTCCAGCACAACATTGTGGGCCGAATGGCCTGTTCCTGTACTGTACTGATCCATGTTCTATGTTTCTCTTTCCTCCCCCAACCTTCTTATCCTTGCTTCTGCCCACTTCCTTTCCAGTTCTGGAGGAGGGCCTCGGCCCGAAACTTTGCCGATTTTATTCCTCTCATCATGGACGCTGCCCGACCTGCCGAGCACCTCCAGCGTTGTGTGTGTGTGTGTGTGTGTGTGTGTGTGTGTGTGTTTTACTCTGGGCTTCCAGCATCTGCAGAACCTCTTGGGTCTAAGTTTTCCCGGCCGTCTTATTACCTTGGAGACGCGATACCGTCCCGTCTCTCAGAGACAGGAAACGCTGTTGTGGTAAATTAGTGAAAAAAACACTTGTACACAGCCAAGCTGCCGAGAGGCGTTGATTCACGCCATCCCGCTCCACAGTTAAATGGGCAACAGATGCTCGTTCAGAAGTCTACGCCGGCAATGCAGGGGCGAGGCACTTTGAAGTTTTGCCTGCTCCCGGGGGAGGGTTCGCTGCCACTTCCCACCAGCCCGGCGGGTGTTTCTGTGTGACACTTCTCTGGGGAAGGGGAGAGAGAGGTTTTAACGTGAGGCCCCGTATTGAGGAAGCTGCTATTGCCACAGGCGATAATTTCACTTCCCGGAATTTAAAGGCTGCGAGAGGACGGCTGGTACTACTCTGACACAGGTGCCACTTTTCAAATATCGAAACTGCTCTGGGATTGTGGGATGGGACAGTGCGGAGGGTAGGGATTACAGTATACTGCACTGTGTGGAGGGAGCTTCACTCTGTGTCTGACCCCGGGAGTGTGTGATGGGACAGTGTAGAGGGAGTTTCACTCTGTGTCTGACCCCGGGAGTGTGTGATGGGATGTGGTAGAGGGAGATTCACTCTGTGTCTGACCCCAGGAGTGTGTGATGGGATGGGGTAGAGGGAGATTCGCTCTGTGTCTGACTCCAGGACAGTGTGATGGGACAACGCAGAGGGAGCTTCACTCTGTGTCTGACCCTGGGAGTGTGTGATGGGACGGTGTGGAGGGAGCTTCACTCTGTGTCTGACTCCAGGAGAGTGTGATGGGACAACACAAAGGGAGCTTCACTCTGTGTCTGACCCCGGGAGTGTGTGATGGGACGGTGTAGAGGGAGCTTCACTTTGTGTCTGACCCCGGGAGTGTGTGATGGGACAGTGTAGAGGGAACTTCACTCTGTGTCTGACCCCGAGATTGTGTAATAAGAAGGTGTGTCGGGAGCTTCACTCTGTATCTGACCTCGGACAGTGTGATGAGACGGTGTGGAGTGGGATTCACTCTGTGTCTGACCCCGGGAGTGTGTGATGGGACGGTGTGGAGGGAGCTTCACTCTGTGTCTGACCCCGGGAGTGTGTGATGGGACGGTGTGGAGGGAGATTCACTCTCTATCTGACCCCGGGAGTGTGTGATGGGACGGTGTGGAGGGAGCTTCACTCTGTGTCTGACCCCGGGAGTGTGTGATGGGACGGTGTGGAGGGAGCTTCACTCTGTGTCTGACATTGGGGATTGTGTGATTCAAGTGCAGAGGGAGCTTCATTCCATATGTAAACTATGCGGTAACTCTCTGGCCTCTTCTGACTTGTACCTTGAGGGCATAATATTCACATTTCTGAAATTCCCTGTAACATTGACAACAGTGGGAGAGGTGGGGAGTGTCTGCTCTGTGTGTGTGTGTGTGAAAAAGGGAGAGAGGCAGAAGAAAGGAAATTGTAGGCCAGTTAGTCTGACCTGAGTGGTTGGGAGGATGTGAAGCTGGTTGTTAAGGATGTGGTTTCGGGACACTTCAAGGCACATGATAGAACAGGCTGTAGTCAGCATGATTTCTTTAAAGGAAAATTTTGCCTGACGAATCTGTTGGAATTCTTTGAAGAAACAACAAGTAGGATAGACAAAAGAGAATCAGTGGATGTTGTGTATTTGGATTTTCAGAAGGCCTTTGACAAGGTGCCACACCCAGCGATTGCTTGACAAGTTAAGAGCCCGTGGTATTACAGGAAAGATAAAGCAGTGGCTGATTAGCAAGAGGCAAAGAGTGTGAATAAATTAGCCTTTTCTGCTTGGCTGCCGGAATTGATAGCTTTGAGGTCAGATTTGCAGATGATACGAAGATAGGCAGGTCATGTTGAGGAAGTAGAGAGGCCACAGAAGGAGTTAGACAGATTAGCAGAATGGACAAAGTAGTGGCAGATGGAATACAGTGCTGGGAAGTGTATGATCATGCTCTTTGGTAGAAGAAATAAAAGCACAGACTATTTCCTAAAAGGAAACTTTGTCACATGGTGTGAGCAGAATTATCTGCAGCTTAATGTGAAAAAGACTAAGGAGCTGGTGGTGGACTTGAGGAGAGCTAAGGTACCGGTGACCCCTGTTTCCATCCAGGGGGTCAGTGTGGACATGGTGGAGGATTACAAATACCTGGGGATACGAATTGACAATAAACTGGACTGGTCTAAGAACACTGAGGCTGTCTACAAGAAGGGTCAGAGCCGTCTCTATTTCCTGAGGAGACTGAGGTCCTTTAACATCTGCCGGACGATGCTGAGGATGTTCTACGAGTCTGTGGTGGCCAGTGCGATCATGTTTGCTGTTGTGTGCTGGGGCAGCAGGCTGAGGGTAGCAGACACCAACAGAATCAACAAACTCATTTGTAAGGCCAGTGATGTTGTGGGGATGGAACTGGACTCTCTGACGGTGGTGTCTGAAAAGAGGATGCTGTCCAAGTTGCATGCCATCTTGGACAATGTCTCCCATCCACTACATAATGTACTGGTTGGGCACAGGAGTACATTCAGCCAGAGACTCATTCCACCGAGATGCAGCACGGAGCGTCATAGGAAGTCATTCCTGCCTGTGGCCATCAAACTTTACAACTCCTCCCTTGGAGGGTCAGACACCCTGAGCCAATAGGCTGATCCTGGACTTATTTCATAATTTACATATTACTATTTAACTATTTATGGTTCTAATACTATTTATTATTTATAGTGCAACTGTTACGAAAACCAATTTTCCCTGGGATCAATAAAGTCTGACTATGACTATGACTATGTGAGAAAATTCAGAAGTCGGAGGTGCAGAGGGGCTTCGGGTTTCACAAGCAGGGTTCCCTGAAGGTTAGTTTGCAGTTTGAGTCAGTGGTGAGGAAGGCAAATGCAATGTTAACATTCATTTCCAGAGGACTGGCGTATAAAAGCAAGGATGTAATGTGCAGGACTGTACCTCTTCCTATAGATGCTGCCTGGCCTGCTGCGTTCACCAGCAGTTTTTATGTGTGTTGCCACACTTGTGAGCAGGTTTAGGCCCCTTATTTAAGAAAAGATGTGCTGGCATTGGAGAGGGTCCAGTGGAGGGTCACTAGAATGATCCCAGGAATGAAAGGGTTAACATATGAGGAGCGTTTGATGGCTCTGGGCCTCCAGTCACCGGAATTCAGAAGAATGAGGGGGGAGTCTCATTGAAACACATCAAATGGTGAAGGGCCTCGACAGAGTGGACGTGGAAAGGACGTTTCCTATGGTAGGGGAGACTAAGACTAGAGGACACAGCCTCAGAATAAGACCATAAGACAAAGGAGCAGAAGTCGGCCATTCGGCCCATTGAGTCTGCTCCGCCATTTTATCATGAGCTGATCCATTCTCCCATTTAGTCCCACTCCCCCGCCTTCTCACCATAACCTTTGATGCCCTGGCCACTCAGATACCTATCAATCTCTGCCTTAAATACACCCAATGACTTGGCCTCCACTGCCGCCTGTGGCAACAAATTCCATAGATTCACCACCCTCTGACTAAAAAAATTTCTTTGCATTTCTGTTCTGAAAGGGCGCCCTTCAATCCTGAAGTCATGCCCTCTCGTACTAGACTCCCCCATCATGGGAAACAACTTTGTCACATCCACTCTGTCCATGCCTTTCAACATTCGAAATGTTTCTATGAGGTCTCCCCTCATTCTTCTAAACTCCAAGGAATACAGTCCAAGAGCGGACAAATGTTCCTCATATGTTAACCCTCTCATTCCCGGAATCATTCTAGTGAATCTTCTCTGTACCCTCTCCAACATCAGCACATCCTTTCTTAAATAAGGAGACCAAAACTGCCCACAGGATAGAGAGGTGTCCATTTGCAATGGAGATGAGGAGGAATTTCTTCAGCCAGAGAGTGTTGAATCTGTAGAATTTGTTGCCACAGGCGGCTGTGGAGGGCAAGTTGTTGGGTGTATTTAGGGCAGAGGTTGATAGATTCTTGATTGGTCAGGGCATGAAGGGATACAGAGAGAGGCAGGAGATTGGGGCTGAGAGGGAAAATGGATCAGTCATGACGAAATGGCAGAACAGACTCGATGGGCCAAATGGCCCAATTCTGCTCCTGTCTCTTAAGGCCTTATATTTATGTGTGTGTCTGTGTAGCTGTGTGTGTGTGAGAGTGAGTGTGTGTGCATGCAGGTATCTGTGTTTGGGATGTGTGTCTGGGACAGTGTCTATGTGTGGGTGGATGTCCGTGCGGTAGGGACTCATTGTGTGTAGGGCTGTCTCCGTATAGTGGGCAGTATTTATGTTGTGTATGTGTGTCTCTATGTGTGTGTGTGAGCCTCTGTCTGTCAGTGTATGTGTGTCTGTCAGTGTGTGTGAGCCTCTGTCTGTGTGAGTGTGTGTGTGTGTGTGTGTGTGTGTGTGTGTGTGTGTGTGTGTCTCTGTGTCTCTGTGTGAGTGTGTCTGTGTGTGTGAGAGAGAGAGAGTGTGTCTGTGTCTGTGTGTCTGTGCTCCAGTGAACCTGGGAATCTGACAGTCATGTTTTCAGACTCTCACCCCACAGCTGGGGCAGTCAGTCACAGAAGGAATGTGTGCTCACCAGCCCGAGGGAGGGAGGGAGGGAGGGAAGGGGGGAAATGGTGTGGGAGTCCAGCGGATCGGGCTTACCACCCATGGTGTGCTCAGCTCCTGAGAGGGAGGGGAGGGAGCACCTGAGGGTGGTAGGTAGCCCAACCATGGGGGGGGGGGGGTGTAGACAACCATTTCAATTTCTGTGTAATTCTGTACAATCTCTGCCTGAGTGTCATCTGCAGCTGCGAAGGCTTGCCAACGACGTGGGGGCAAGTCACAATCACAGGGGATTCTGCAGATGTTCAAAATCCAGAGCAACACACACACACAATGCAGGAGGAACTCAGCGCATCAGGCAGCATCTATGGAGGGGAATTAACAGTTGACATTTCGGGCTGAGACCCTTCATCAGGCGCATAGATGCTTGGTGGAGCAGTCTCCTGATCTACGCTGGGTCTCACCGATATACAGGAGGCCACACCGGGAGCACCGGACACAGTATATAACCCCTACAGGCCCACAGGTGAAGTGTTGCCTCACCTGGAAGGACTGTTTGGGGCCCTGAATGGTAGCATAGGAGGAGGTGTAGCACTTGTCTCACTTGCAAGGATAAGCTCCAGGAGGGAGATCAGTAGGGAGGGATGAATGGACAAGGGAGTCGCGTAGGGAGCGATCCCCGCGGAAAGCAGAAAGTGGGTGGGGCGGGGAGATGCGTTTGGTGGTGGGATCCCGTTCGAGTGGTGGAAATTTCGGACGCAGAGGCTAGTGGGGTGGTAGGTGAGGACCTGGTAGGGTGGCGGCAGGATGGGGTGACAGCAGAGGTGTGTGAAATAGGAGGAATGCGGTTGAGGGCAGCGGTAATGGTGGAGGAAGGGAAGCCCCTTTCTTTGAAAAAAAAGACATCTTTGTTCTAGAATGAAAAGCCTCATCCTGACAGCAGATGTGGCGGAGATCGAGGAATTGAGAGAAGGGGATGGCTTTCTTACAAGTAGCAGTGTGGGACGAGCTATAGTCCAGGTAGCTGTGAGAGTCCGTTGGTTTATAATGGACACTGGTGGATAAGCTGTCTCCAGACATGAGACAGTGAGATCGAGAAAGGGAAGGGAAGTGTTGGAAATGGACCAGGTGAATTTGAGGGTTGGGTGGAAGTTGGAGGCAAAGTGGATGAAATCGACGAGTTCAGCACGGGTGCAGGAAGCAGCACCAATGCAGTCATGAATATAGTGTAGGAAAAGTGTGGGACGGTCACCAGTGTAGGCTTGGTGTGGCCTCCTGCTATACTAGTGAGACCCGACGCACTGTAGATTGGGAGAGAGCTTCGCTGAGCATCTACTTTAGTACACCAGACCAAGCAGGATCTCCCAGTGGCCACCCATTTTAATCCCACTTCCCATTCCCATATGTCCATCCACTGTTATGATGAGGCCACATTCAGGGTGGAGGAACAACACCTTATATCCCGTTTGGGTAGCCTCCAACCTGATGGCATGAACATTGACTTCTCAAACTTCTGGTAATGTCCCGCCAACCCTCCCTCACCATTTGTCCTTCTGCTTTTCCCTCTCTCACCTCATCTACTTACCCCCCACCCCCATCGCCTCCCTCTGGTGCTCCTCCCCCTTTTCTTTCTTCCACGGCCTTCTGTCTCTTTCACCAGTCAACTTCCCAGCTCTTCACTTCATCCCTCCCCCTCCCGGTTTCACCTATCGCCCGGTGTTTCTCTCTCGCCTCCCTGCACCTTTTATAGCATGCTGGCCTTCATAACAAGGGGAATTGAGTATGAGAGCAAAGAGGTCCTTCTGCAGCTGTACAGGGCCCTGGTGAGACCACACCTGGAGTACTGTGTGCAGTTTTGGTCTCCAAATTTGAGGAAGGACATTCTTGCTATTGAGGGAGTGCAGCGTAGGTTCACAAGGTTAATTCCTGGGATGCTGGGACTGTCATATGTTGAAAGATTGGAGCGACTGGGCTTGTATAGACTGGAATTTAGAAGGATGAGAGGGGATCTGATTGAAACTTATAAGATTATTAAGGGATTGGACACGCTAGAGGCAGGAAACATGTTCCCGCTGATGGGTGAGTCCAGAACCAGAGGCCACAGTTTAAGAATAAGGGCGAGGCCATTTAGAACGGAGTTGAGGAAAAACTTTTTCACCCAGAGAGTGGTGGATATATGGAATGCTCTGCCCCAGAAGGCAGTGGAGGCCAAGTCTCTGGATGCTTTCAAGAAAGAGATGGATAGAGCTCTTAAAGATAGCGGAATCAAAGGTTATGGGGATAAGGCAGGAACTGGATACTGATTGTGGATGATCAGCATGATCACAGTGAATGGGGGTGCTGGCTCGAAGGGCTGAATGGCCTACTCCTGCACCTATTGTCTATTGTCGATAAATCTACTCCCCAGCTTTTTTTTTCTTGCCAGTCCTGCCGAAGGGCCTCGGCCCAAAACATCGACGGTACTTTTTCCCATCGACCCTGCCTGGCCTGCTGAGTTCCTCCAGCGTTTTGTGTGTGCTGCCGCCGTTTAATCCGAGCTGAGTCGCGGGACGATTCTTAGGACAGGAAGGAAGAAAGCAGAAGACAGGAGAAGAGGGGTAGTGGGAGGGGACACAGGACAAGCAAGAGGGTGAAAGGTGAGACCGGGACTGTGGGAGGAAACCAGAGAGCCCGGAGGAAACCCACGCAGTCACGGGGAGAACGTACAAACTGCTGGGATCTTCTTTTGCACTCTGAAAAAAGCTCGCGGTCCTTGCTGAGGAAAAGCAGACAGCATTTGAGATGATGTGACGACTCTTACACAGGTTTAAGCAGGAAAGAATCGCACAATAGTTTAAAGGCCTCATCTATTTTTTTGACACACCTCTTTCAAAGATTTACATAGGCAAATGCCCGGGCCTCTCTGTGACTTTCTCCTCTTCACACTCTCCCCGTCTCAGAGGCCTGCTCCGGTTCTGGGCAAGGTGGGGCCTACACTTGCCAGACCGGCTAGACCAGAGCAGGGACAAGTCCAACACCTCTGGGGAGAGGTTCCCTGGATGCCAGCCGGCTGCTGGAGGAGGCGGAATCTAATCTGGCTGGGGAATGCAACAGAGGGGGTGTGGTCAAACATGGAAGGCAAACCATGTCCATTCTGTAGGCACGAGGAGAGATGGACTGGAAGGAAAGGAGACATAAATTGCCTCTCCCTCCTCCTTCTCTCTTTCTCGTGCCCTATTCTGGTTCCCCTCTCACCCCTTCTCTTCTCCTCTCCTCCCTCAGGATCCCACCCTCCTTCCCTTTCTCCCGTGGTCCACTCCCCTCTCTGATCAGAGTCCTTCTTCACCAGTTCTTTACCACTTCCACCTATCACCTCCCAGTGTCTCACTTCATCCCCCCTCTCCCCCACCCACCCACCTTCCCCCTCACCTGGTCTCACCTATCACCTCCCAGTGTCTCACTTCATCCCCCCTCTCCCCCACCCACCCACCTTCCCCCTCACCTGGTCTCACCTATCACCTCCCTGTGTCTCAATTCATCCCCCTCTCCCCCACCCATCTTCCCCCTCTCCTGGTCTCACCTATCACCTCCCAGTGTCTCACTTCATCCCCCCTCTCCCCCAACTTCCCACCTTCCCCCTCACCTGGTCTCACCTATCACCTCTCAGTGTCTCACTTCATCCCCCCTCTCCCCCAACTACCCACCTTCCCCCTCACCTGGTCTCACCTATCACCTCTCAGTGTCTCACTTCATCCCCCCTCTCCCCCAACTTCCCACCTTCCCCCTCACCTGGTCTCACCTATCACCTCCCAGTGTCTCACTTTATCCCCCCTCTCCCCCACCCACCCACCTTCCCCCTCACCTGGTCTCACCCATCACCTCCCAGTGTCTCACTTCATCCCCCCTTTCCCCCACCTACCCACCTTCCCCCTCACCTGGTCTCACCTATCACCTCCCAGTGTCTCACTTCATCCCCCCTCTTCCCCACCCACCCATCTTCCCCCTCACCTGATCTCACCTATCACCTCCCAGTGTCTCACTTCATCCCCCCTCACCCCCACCCACCTTCCCCCTCACCTGGTCTCACCCATCACCATAAGACCATAAGACAAAGGAGCAGAAGTAGGCCATTCGGCCCATCTAGTCTGCTCTGCCATTTTATCATGAGCTGATCCATTTTATCCTATTTAGTCCCACTGCCCCGCCTTCTCACCATAACCTTTGATGCCCTGGCTACTCAGATACCTATCAATCTCTGCCTTAAATACACCCAATGACTTGGCCTCCACTGCTGCCCGTGGCAACAAATTCCATAGATTCACCACCCTCTGGCGAAAAAAATTTTCTCGCATTTCTGTTCTGAATGGGCGCCCTTCAATCCTGAAGTCATGTCCTCTCGTACCAGACTCCCCCATCATGGGAAACAACTTTGCCACATCCATTCTGTCCATGCCTTTCAACATTCGAAATGTTTCTATGAGGTCTCCCCTTATTCTCCTAAACTCCAAGGAATACAGTCCAAGGGCAGACAAATGTTCCTCATATGTTAACCCTCTTATTCCTGGAATCATTCTAGTGAATCTTCTCTGTACCCTCTCCAACGTCAGCACATCCCTTCTTAAATAAGGAGACCAAACTGCCCACAGTACTCCAAGTGAGGTCTCACCAGCGCCTTATAGAGCCTCAACATCACATCCCTGCTCCTATACTCTATTCCTCTAGAAATGAGTGCCAACATTGCATTCGCCTTCTTCACTACTGACTCAACCTGGAGGTTAACTTTAAGGGTATCTTGTACGAGGACTCCCGAGTTCCGTTGCATTTCAACACTTTGAATTCTTTCTCCATTTAAATAATAGTCTGCCCGTTTATTTTTTCTGCCAAAGTGCATAACCATACACTTTCCAACATTGTACTTCATTTGCCACTTCTCTGCCCATTTTTCCAATCTATCCAAGTCTCTCTGCAGACTCTCTGTTTCCTCAGCACTACCGGCCCCTGCACCTATCTTCGTATCGTCAGCAAACTTAGCCACAAAGCCATCTATTCCATAATCTAAATCGTTGATGTACAATGTGAAAAGAAGCGGCCCCAACATGAACCCGTGGAACACCACTGGTAACCGGCAGCCAACCAGAATAGGATCCCTTTATTCCCACTCTCTGTTACCTGTCAATCAGCCAACGCTCTATCCACGTATGTAACTTTCCCGTAATTCCATGGGCTCTTATCTTGTTAAGTAGCCTCATGTGTGGCACCTTGTCAAAGGCCTTCTGAAAATCCAAATATACAACATCCACTGCATCTCCCTTGTCTAGCCCAGTGTCTCACTTCATCCCCCTCTCCCCAACCCATCAACTTCTGGCTGCTGCCCCTTCTTTTCCACTCCTGATAAGACCAAAAAATATGAGCAGAATCAGGCCATTCGGCCCATTGAATCTGCTCTGCCATTTCATCATGGCTGATCCATTTTCCCTCTCAGCCCCAATCTCCTGCCTCCCCCGGTATCCCTTCATGCCCTGACCAATCAAGCATCAATCAACCTCTGTCTTAAATATACACAAAGACTTGGTCTTCACAGCTACCTGTAACATTAAATTCCACAGACTCACCACTCTCTGGCTAAAGAAATCCCTCCTCATATCTGTTCTAAAAGAATGACTCTCTATCCTGAGCCTGTGTCCTCTGGTCCTAGACTCCCCACTATAGGAAACATCCTCTCCACATCCACTCTATCTGTGTCCTCTGGTCCTAGACTCCCCACTATAGGAAACATCCTCTCCACATCCACTCTATCTGTGTCCTCTGGTCCTAGACTCCCCCACTACAGGAAACATCCTCTCCACATCCACTCTATCTGTGCCCTCTGGTCCTAGACTCCCCACTATAGGAAACGTCCTCTCCACATCCACTCTATCTGTGTCCTCTGGTCGTAGACTCCCCACTATAGGAAACACCCTCTCCACATCCACTCTATCCGTGTCCTCTGGTCCTAGACTCCCCCACTATAGGAAACATCCTCTCCACGTCCACTCTATCTGTGTCCTCTGGTCCTAGACACCCCACTATAGAAAACATCCTCTCCACATCCACTCTATCTGTGACCTCTGTTCCTAGACTCCCCCACTATAGGAAACATCCTCTCCACATCCTCTCTATCTGTGTCCTCTGGTCCTAGACTCCCCCACGATAGGAAACATCCTCTCCACATCCACTCTATCTGTGTCCTCTGGTCCTAGACTCCCCCACGATAGGAAACATCCTCTCCACATCCACTCTATCTGTGTCCTCTGGCCCCAGTCTCCCCCACGATAGGAAACATCCTCTCCACATCCACTCTATCTGTGTCCTCTGGCCCCAGTCTCCCCCACGATAGGAAACATCCTCTCCACTCTATCTGTGTCCTCTGGCCCCAGTCTCCCCCACTATAGGAAACATCCTCTCCACATCCACCTTATCTGTGTCCTCTGGTCCTAGACTCCCCCACTATAGGAAACATCGTCTCCACATCCACTCCAGTGAGGCCTTTTAACATTCGACAGGTTTCTGTGAGGTTCTCTGATTCTTCTAAATTCCAGTGGGTACAGGGCCAGAGGCCTCAAACACTCCTCATATGACAAGCCCTTCAATCCATGAATCATGTTCGTGAACCTCCTCTGATGAAGGTTCTCAAGCCGAAACGCCGACTGTTTATTCCCCTCCACCGTTGCTGCCTGACCAGCCGAGTTCCTCCAGCGTTTGCGTGTGTGTATTGGCCGGTGTCGTGTGATATTCTCCCGGAACGGCCCACCGCCCCTCCTGGGCCACAGGCCGCCCGGCAGCGGCTCGCCAGGGTCCTGTGCCTGGGCCCGTCTTCTCGGATCCCTGCTCTCCCCGGGACGGAGCCTCTGTGGGTGTTTCCGAGGCTCTGGGTCTTTACGGGATGGCGGGGGGGGGGTGCGTTGCTAGCCCCCTGTGCCCAATGCTCCTCCTTTCACAGCCAGGCCTGTTACCATCCACGGTGAGGTGACACACCAGCTGGCCCTGTATATTCAGGTGAGGCAGATGAACCATGGGGTGTGATCAGTCCGGGAGCTATGACTCACCGCAGCTCTGAAGATGCTGCTGAAATTCGGGCGGGACTGGCAAGTCCCCATTCTGGGCTCCTAATCACTTGGGTGTGTGAGGGGGAGGGTGTCCAAGATGAAGAAGGCAGTGTCTCTTTATTAACGAAGGAATCCTTTCCTGCAGTAACGACTGACTGGGTTTAACATAGGAACAGAATCAGGCTATTCGGCCCATCAAATCTGCTCTGCTAGCCCACCATGGCTGATTTATTATCCCTCTCGATCCCATTCTTATATTCTCGAAATGAATGCTAACATTGCACTTGCCTTCCTTGCCACCGACTCGCCCTTGTACCAAGGTGCACAGGAAGTCTTTGTTTTGTATGCTGTCTATATATTATGGAATGAGCTTCCAGTAGAAGTGGTAGAGGCAGGTTCAATTTTGTCATTTAAGAAAAAAATTGGATAGGTATATGGGCAGGAAAGGAATGGAGGGTTACGGGCTGAGTGCAGGTCGGTGGGACTAGGTAAGAGTAAGAGTTCAGCACGGACTAGAAGGGCCGAGATGGCCTGTTTCCGTGCTGTAATTGTTATATGGTTATATAGAATCTATGGCATTATATGGTTGGGAAAGATGGCGATGAGAGGACATTGTCTTTCATTTCTATTCAGAGAGATACAACACGGTAACATGCCCTTCCAACCCCACGAGCTTGCGGTACCCGATTACGCCCCAGTGACCAATTAACCCACTAACCGCGACGTCGCTGGGCTGTGGGTGGAAACCAGAGCACCCGGAGGAAACCCACGCGGTCACGGGGAGAGCGTACAAACTCCTTACGGTCAGCGGCGGGATTTGAGCCCATGTTATTGGCACTGCAGTAGTGTTACCGGTACATAAGAATAGTTTTCAAAGCTCAAAGTAAATTTATTATCAAAGTACATGAATGTCACCATACACAACCCTGAGATTCTTTTTCTTGTGGGCATACTGAATAAATCTATGAAGTAGATTTATGTCATAGGAAAGCAGCATCCATCTTTGGGGTCGCATCACGGCCTGGTATGGAAACACCAAAGGACGGAAAATCCTACAAAAATGTAGTGGATACGGCCCAGTCCATCACAGGTAAAGCCCTCCGCACCGAACATCACAGGAAAGCAGCATCCCCCACCACCCAGGACGTGCTCTCTTCTCACTGCTGCCATCAGGAAGGAGGTACAGGAGCCTCAGGACCCACACCACCAGCTTCAGGAACAGTTATTACCCCTCAACCATCAGGTAGAAGGTACAGGAGCCTCAGGACCCACACCACCAGGTTCAGGAACAGTTATTACCCCTCAACCATCAGGTAGAAGGTACAGGAGCCTCAGGACCCACACCACCAGGTTCAGGAACAGTTATTACCCCTCAACCATCAGGTAGAAGGTACAGGAGCCTCAGGACCCACACCACCAGGTTCAGGAACAGTTATTACCCCTCAACCATCAGGTAGAAGGTACAGGAGCCTCAGGACCCACACCACCAGGTTCAGGAACAGTTATTACCCCTCAACCATCAGGCTCCTGAACCAGAGGGGATAACTTCACCCGCCCCATCACTGAACTTCTCCCACAACCGTTAGACTCACTTTCATCTCAAGTTCTCGCTATTTATTGCTTATTTATTTATTATTATTATTTCTTTCTCTTCATATTTGCATATTTTGTTGTCTTTTGCACTGGTTGAACACCCGAGTTGGTGCTGTCTTTAATTCATGGTTATTATGCCATTGTAGATTTATAAGTTATGCCGGCGAAAGAAGGCATCTCGCAGTTGTACATGGTGACATATATGTACTCTGATAATAAGTTTTCTTTGAACTTTAGTTAAGTGAGAACCGATATCTACTCATCAAGATGGAACTGAGCTGCGGTCTCCATCGAAGTCATGGTTCAAACTTTATTGTTTTTATTTGTAGCAATGGTTTTGGGGAGAGTGGGGGAAGTTAGGGTTTAGGGACGGGGATGTGGAAGAGGTAGGGGTCAGGCCAGTGTCTGTCACCCCTGCTCCACGTTAAAAGGAATGTGCAGCAGCACTTGCAAGAACCCCTGTCTCCCAGCTCATCTTTGGGCGTGTTGGTCGTTAACACGAATGACGCATTTCACCCTCCGTTTCAATGTAAAACCTATCATCGATCAGGCAGATAACGTGGTGAAGTGGATCAGAAAACTTGCAGATGATACCAAGATTGGGGGGTGTAATGGACGGCGAAGAGGACTATCAGAGCTTGCGCAGAGGGATCTGGGCCAGCTGAAAAATGGCAGATGGAACTTAAAGCCCGCAAGCGTGAGGTGCCATGCTTTGGGAGGACCAGCCAGGGTAGATCTTACACAGTGGAAGGCCGGGCACTGAGGGGTGTGGTGGGACAGAGGGATCTGGGAACACAGGTCCATAATTCCTTGAAAGTGGTGGCACAGGGTCTCGAAACAGCGAGTGTTTACTCTTTACCAGAGATGCCTCCTGGCCTCCTGAGTTCCTCCAGCATTTTGTGGGTGTTGCTCGAGGGTCGTAGGGAAGTAAAGAGAGCTTTTGGTGCATCGCCCTTCTTAAATCAGAGCCCTGGGTCCGGGAGTTGGGATGTTATGTTGAAGTTGTATAAGACAACGCTGCGATCTAACTTGGGAGTATTGTGTGCAGCTCTGGTCACCTAATTCAGGATAGATTTCCATCGGATTGAAGAGTACAAGGATGTTGCCAGGACTTGAGGTCCTGAGTTTTCGGGAAAGACTGAATAGACTATGACTTTACTCCCTAGAGTGTAGAAGATTTAGGGGAGATTTGATAGAGGTACACAAAATTATGAGGGGTATAGACAGGGTAAATGCAAGCAGGCTTTTACCGCTGAGGTGTGGGTGAGACTAGATCTAGAGGTCGAGGGTGAAAGGTGCAATGTTTAAGGATTAACTTCTTCACTCAGAGGGTGGAACGAGCTGTCAGTGGATGTGGGTTCGATTGCAATGTTTAAGAGAGAGTTTGGATAGGTACACGGATGGCAGAGTTCTGGCCCGGGCACAGGCCGGTGGGACTAGGCAGAATAGCAGTTTTGGCATGGGCTAGATGGGCTGAAGGGCCTGTTTCTGTGCTGTACTTCTCTATGACTGTCTGATAAATAAATGAATCTGAATCTGAGTCCCAATACCAATAGCAAGACGTGGGCAGGACAGTTACAGACCTGTAACCTACTGGCGGATATAGACCAGCTGCAGATATGGGCAGAGAAATGGCAGATGGAGTTTAACCCAGACAAATGTGAGGTGTTGCACCTCAGTCGGGCAAATGCAAGGAGACAGTACACAGTTAGGGGCAAGATCCATAACAGTGTAGCTGAACAGAGAGATCTTGGGGTCCAAGTTCATAGCTCCTTGAAAGTGGCTGCACAGGTCGATAGGAGGGTGAAGAAGGTTTATGGAATGCTTGCTTTTATTAGTGGAGGCTTTGAGTTCAAAAGTCAGGAGGTCATGTTAACTTTATGAAACTCTGGTTTGGCCACCTCTGGAGTATCACACACAGTTCTGGTCTCCCCACTCTAGGAGGGATATTGAGGCTTTGGAGAGGGGACAGAAGAGGTTCACCAGGACACTGCCTGGTTTAGAGAGCATGTGCTATCAGGAGAGGCCGGTCAAACTTGAGTTGTTTTCTCTGGAGCGTCGGAGGCTGAGGGGAGATCTGATCGAGGTTTATAAGATTATGAGAGGCAGAGATAGAGTCGACGGGGAGTATCTGTTTCCCAGAGTTGAAATGTCTAACACCAGAAGGCACGCATTAAAGGTGAGAGGGGGTCAGTTCAAAGGGGATGTGAGGGGTCAATTTTTTACTCAGAGAGTGGTGGATGTCTGGTATGGTGGTGGAGGCAAATACATTAGAGGCTTTTAAGAGATGTTTGGATGGATGTGAGGAAGATGGAGGGACGTGGACATGGTGTAGGAAGGAGGGAACAGTGTTTGAATATTTTTCATTTGCTTTTTAGCCGGTTCAGCACAACATTGTGGGCCGAATGGCCTCCCTGTGCTGTACTGTTCCGTGCTCTAGTTGTTGGTTTCTGTCTGGGAGGTTTAGCAGCAGTGATAGGACACAATATGTGGGCAGGGCAGGGCGGTAGTGGGTGGAATTTAATTCCGATAAGAGTGAGGTAACTTGGTTAGGAAGCAGGAATAACAGTCGGACGTGCACAGGGGATGGCAGAGGAACAAAGGGATCTTGGTGCACAAGGATCGGTGACGGGGTTGCACTGGTAGGTAATGCTGTGCAGAAGGCATGGAGACAGTTACCACATATTCACCACTCTCAGGCTTAAGAAATTCCTCCTCACCTCTGTTCTAAATGGACGTCCCTCTCTTCCGAGGCTGTGCCCTCTCATCCCGGACTCCCCCACTACAGGAAACATCCTCTCCACATCCACTCTATCTGTGTCCTCTGGTCCTAGACTCCTCACTATAGGAAACATCCTCTCCACGTCCACTCTATCTGTGTCCTCTGGTCCTAGACTCCCCCACTATAGGAAACATCCTCTCCACATCCACTCTATCTGTGTCCTCTGGTCCTAGACTCCCCCACTATAGGAAACATCCTCTCCACGTCCACTCTATCTGTGTCCTCTGGTCCTAGACTCTCCCACTATAGGAAACATCCTCTCCACATCCTCTCTATCTGTGTCCTCTGGTCCTAGACTCCCCCCACTACAGGAAACATCCTCTCCACATCCACTCTATCCGTGTCCTCTGGTCCTAGACTCCCCCACTGTAGGAAACATCCTCTCCGCATCCACTCTATCTGTGTCCTCTGGTCCTAGACTCCCTCACTATAGGAAACATCCTCTCCACATCCACTCTGTCTGTGTCCTCTGGTCCTAGACTCCCCCACTATAGGAAACATCCTCTCCACATTCACTCTATCTGTGTCCTCTGGTCCTAGACTCCCCCACTATAGGAAACATCCTCTCCACATCCACTCTATCTGTGTCCTCTGGTCCTAGACTCCCCCACTATAGGAAACATCCTCTCCACATCCACTCTATCTGTGTCCTCTAGTCCTAGACTCCCCCACTATCAGAAACGTCCCCTCCACATTCAGTCTATCGAGGCCTTTCACTATTTGATAGATTTCAATGAGGTTGCCCCTCATACTTCTGAATTCCAGTGAGTAGAGGCCCAGTCATCATAGAAACACAGAAAATAGGTTCAGGAGTAGGCCATTCGGCCCTTCGAGCCTGCACCGCCATTTATTATGATCAT